>NC_069503.1:646105362-646347862 GCF_027579735.1 Bombina bombina
TGTTCATCCATCGCGGGACCGGCATCTTTGTCATCCCTGCGGTGGCGGAGTGGTTGATGTACGGAGGCGGAGGTCCAGACAGAGGTCCATCGGTCCGACATGGAGGTCCTCTTCATGAGATCGCCCGCCGTACACTGAAGATTCAATGCAAGGTACCCCTTTTATATTGGTATACTGTTGCATTCCTATTGGCTGAAAAATTAAAATCAGCCAATAGGAATTAGAGCTGCTTAAATCCTATTGGCTGATTTAAACAGCCAATAGGATTTAAGCAGCTCTCATTCCTATTTAGGGTGCCGATTCAGAAATTTGGATGCATTTGAATCTCCGAATTGGCTAAAATTCGGCCGAAAACTAAACTCGGTCAAAACGAAACTCACATATCTACTTTAATTTTGTGTTTCTCTTTACAGCAGAAGTACTTATCTAACTTAAAGGGTTACTAAACCCAAAATCTTTCTTTCACGATTCAGATAGAGAATACAAATTTAAACAACATTACAATTGACTTCTATTATTTATTTTGCTTCTTTTTTTAGATATCCTTAGTTGAAGAAAAAGCAATGCACATGGGTGAGCCAATCACACAAGGCTTCTATGCGCAGCAACCAATCAGCATCTTCTGAGCATATCTAGATATGCTTTTCAGCAAAGAATATCAAGAGAATACAACAAATTAGATAATAGAAGTAAATTAGAAAGATGTTTAAAATTGCATTCTCTTTCTAAATCATGAAAGAAAAAATGTGGGTTTCATGTCCCTTTAATAACAACAGACCCATTATATTGATGTACATGCTCTTTCTAAAATGTTCACTGGACCCTTTAGTTATACAATATATTTTATCAATAGACTGTTTAACATTGGCTACACAGTTCTATTGCTAATTTAAAGTTCTCACTGTATTTCTCAATTATATTGGGGTCGATGAATGCCCCAAATAAAATTGTGTCAGTTATTTTATTACTCTGTACATCTTCTAAAATATCAATTCAGCATAATCATTGTTAAACATTGTTTCTAATATATTTACCAGCGAGAAAAAAAATAACATTAAAACTATTATTGGTTATAGATATTAATAATTCAAGATGGTATTTTGTCAGCTTCTTTACTGCACACAAGTGACATTTTCAATGGCTTACAATTGTATGTTATATCTTGCCTTAAGGATAGTATCATGTAAAGTAATTTTTTTAAAGAAATAATTTGTTTTATAGCTAACAGTGAATGTAGATCAATGAACGAGTAAAAAATGTAATTACACTTTAAAAGATTAACCTTTTATAAAAAGGTGGCCTTAAATTATCACTACACTATATAACATGTTTTTGAACAAAATGAAAATTTTTAATACAGAAATGTATTAATTTGCATATTTGTGCACTAAACATAGTTAATGAAAAAAACAAAACTCCAGTTTACATATTTGTAGTGCTGCTGTCTAGACATTAAAGCTGTTTTGCAAGAATTGACAAGGGGCACTTAAATATATAGAACAATTTATAGCAGTTAAAAGCGCCTATTAATAACACACATAAACTGTGTTTAGTTTACATTAACCATGTCTTGGGAGTGCTGAATTTACATTCACATTTAAAGCTCTCATAACACCCATTTTTTATTGATGTGCTCACAGGCTCAAACCTCTAGCATCTATATTAAGACACATTGACAGAGAGACAAATTCTTCACATTTAGAAATTATGTAAAAGATTAAAGAAAATTGCATGATAATTGATAATTCATTAATAAACTAAGGAAAATCACATATGAATAAGATTTGAACAATAAGATTTTATTAAAAATACCATATTTAACGATGGAATAGTCATCATGGGCATATAAGTAGTAATAATAACAAACTATAACTTGGTGACAGAAATATATATATTTGATTTAAAAGGATACTGAACACATTAGCAACTTTCTAATTTACTACTATTGACACATTTTCTTCGTTCTCTTGGTATCTTTATTTAAAAAAAGCAGGAATATTACAAGCTGACTTCCAGTTTGGGTGGAGCTTCAATTCGCCATTCCCCATGTCGGCGTTCTTGTGAGCACTAAAGGAAAAACTACCCCTCAGCTCTCTGCCACCTAGCCTTTGGAGTTTTACTGGAGGTTTTGTGTTTATCTACCGTGGCACCTGGCTTGGAGTTACCTTTAACCTAGCTGGAAGTTCACATGGCCAACATTGGCCAGCGGCTATACCGCAAAGCTCCCTATACCCTGTTTTTATAATTGAGGCTACAGGAGAAAGAGGCCAATATACTAAAAAGAACTTCAGCACGATACAGTTGTGCTATAAGAGGCAGGATACCTGGTTTTCTGGTTGATTCATCAAGATCTTCTTTTCCACAGGAAGGACAAAGGAAAACTTAGGCGACGTGCTCACAGAGCATATTACCATGAAGATTCTCGACTGATCTGTACTACTTGAGGATGGAGCTGTTGATGCCCAGAGGAATCTGAGCTTCACGCCTCAACCTCGTAGTTCATCCTGTTACAGGACTCAGCAGCGAGGTGTATTTATCTCTAGGCCCAGCAGGATTATTGCTGGGTAAACCAAAGCTATACAGGATCATTGTGTGAGTTCTGCATTACAGCCTGAGTTACATATTCATCTACAGGAGCGCAAGTATAACTTTCCTCTGTCTTCCCTGTTTATATGACAGAAATATAAATACATAACCCAAAATGTTTTATTTGATGGGGCTCTTTTGCTGTGAAGCTTTGTGATAGTCCAATGTTCTGATACATAAAGAAAGAAAAATAAGCTATTACAATTAAAGCATAAGGGGAAAGTGGCCAGCCAGCTATTATATAATCTCTGGGACTTTGATCAATTTACTATAAGATGTTTGGGCTAGTTTAATCCCTGAGAAACCTTGGAAATACAGTTTTTTTCTGTTTCTCCAGTTGTTTTGGATACTGTGCCTTTATTAACCAGAACCTCTGCTATAGACTCTCCATACAGCAACAATACTTAGAGGGGGTATCTAACTACAGAACTCTTAATATTTAGAGTATATACTCCCCTAAAGGAATCATGTCAAATGTTTAACATGTTAAAGATATATAACTAAATAAGCATGTATAAATAGCTGTATTACTGTCTATTTTAGTATACTGCTCCCTCACTTGGGCAAGATACCCATGAGTTTATGCTCCTAGGTTGTGGGGACTGAAGTATTTATATCACCTGTTTTGATATTAATCTTTTGAATATCCTTAGATATTACTCGTTAGTAACAATATATATATACCGTTCCATTAATGAATGCATTGATTTAACATAGCTTGGCTATAATTAAGATTATTGGTGTTCAGTACTACGAATAAGCTCTTTGCCAGAACTGGCATCTGCGATACTGAATAGGACTGCTGATTTGTATTTAAAGTTGTTCGTTTTCACTATCGCTGAAGTCAAGATCAGATGTATTGTCATAACTTACAAAAGTACAAAATAGATAGAGAGGCTTCATTTGAAGGCAATCCATTTCTTTCACGTATTATCTGCTGATTTTTTCACTTTTCACATCAGAGCAGCTCTCTTCCTTTATAGGTTTTGAAATAATACACAGAAACGTATACACAAAACGCAAACACACATTGTCCTTATTTAACCTAAAATAGGTTGATAGCTTTCACTGAAGGTCAATTCCCCTTCATCAGGTTTTTAATTTTTTCACTCTATTCACAGAAATGCACACTAAATACAACTATACATCTTTTCCACTTTTGAGCCAATAAGACCTTGCTATATCCTTTATTTGTTCACACTTAGATAGTGTAAATTTACTTTTTCTTTCATTCTTTCTTTCTTTCTTTCTTTTTTTTTTTTAATGGAAAGGTTTGTCACATAAGGCAGACAAAATTCACCTATAATGCTTACCAAACCAAGAGATAAAAAAGTAAAATTTCAGACGTTAGTACTGATTCTACCAATGAAACTCTAATCCATACATATGACTCCCAAACCTTGATATCCCAGTTGAATTTACTCTTCACAACCCAATTTGATGTAATTAAAAATGATTTGTCTAATACATCTGCAAATTTAGATGCTCTGTCCTCTGAGGTGAAGCAATTCTCCTCTAGAATGACAGAAGCAGAGAATAGAATCTCTGACCTCGAGGATTTAGTAAACACTCAAGATAATGTACTTACTAAACAAGAAGCTAAGATACAAAATTTACAATTACGCCTAGAGGACATGGAAGATTGCTCTAGGTGCAATAATTTAAGAGTAGTGAGTCTTCCAGAGACTTTAAAGTATGAAAACCTCTTAAATTTTACTTCTAATACTCTACCTCAGGCCCTAGGATTTCCTCCTTCTCAATTACCGCTAGACATAGAAAGAGCTCACAGGGTAGGCCCTAGGAAATTCAATGAGGATGGTTCATTGAGAAATAGAATGTGTATATTCAAGTTATTGAGGTTTCAAGATAAAATTGAACTGCTTAAACTATATAATAAGGTTGACATATTCACTATAGTGAACAAAAAAAATTTCTATTTCAAGATTTCTCAAACGAGACCGCCACAAAAAGGAAAAATATGGCTTCTTTCTGCACACAATTAAGAAATAAGGGTTTTAAGGCCCGTATGGTATACCCTGCTAGAATTATTATAGAGAAGAATGATTCTAGGATAAATTTAAATACTATAACAGAAGCCAATTAATTTATTGCAAATATTTAGAATTTATAGAGTTTGAAAGGAGCCCAAAACACAAGGAAAATCCAAGAGCTATGTACTTTTAATGGTGTATTTGCCTCTTTCCTTTTATTTTTTTGTCTCCTCTTTGTTGCCTTTTCAGCTGGTTGCAGAGAGATTGTATTATACTTTTCAAGGGTATAGACCGCTTGAGCCTATGTACATAATAATTTTAGTTACTGATGTTTGGCATTGCTTTTCCTTTTTTTTAATAGTTTATTTATTAATTGTCCCCAACAATATAAAAAGTCAGCAATTAACATAATTATACGCCATGCAGGGCATAACATTCTATGGCAATAAAGACGACATAATATTAACAAATATCAAAATATCAAAAAAATTAACAATCTGTACTCATGGTAGAACTTAAAAAAGCTCTTCTATAGAGATCTTGACTAGTCATTAAAAAAATATTGATATATAACAGTTACGTTTGGACAGTTTTTACTAATTTTCCAAACCGAACTATTCATTGATGCTATTTGCTGGTTTTGGACTAGGAATCTTATAGACATACATCTACTATTAATATTGAAATAAAAACTGTCAAGGCTATCAATTCCTCTAGTATATGTCCCAATTAAGCTCTGTGGCCAGCTATAGCACCTCATCTCACAAATAGCAACATACACAACTAGACAAAAAACAACACATAGTTAAAAAAAAAGAAGGGGGAAATAGCCTCTCGCCTCCCCCCCCCCCCAATCCCCATCCATCACTCTAATCTATTTAAATTATCCATTTCTCCAAAAAGTTGAGTATCTATCTGATAAAATCAATTGTTGAAATAGGGGAGAGTCCCGTAGCGGAAATATAATTTGGATCTGTGTCTGGTCTGGAAGTGATAGTATAAAATGTTCCCATTTAGCCAGAAAAGCTATTAATTTAGTTTCTAGAAAAATTAGAGGATCTTTTATATCTATTGCTAATTGAAATAGCATATTATTAACAAAAGCTGTAATACCAGGTGCTTTTTTTATCTTTCCAAGTTCTAAGTAGACATGTGCACCGCTAAAAAATTCGGTTCGTTTTCGGTTCGGATCGATTCGGACTTTTCGAATTTCGTTTCGGATCGAATCTGATTCGGCAAAATTTGAATAAATTCGTTTCGGATTTATTCGGATCCGAATAAATTCGTTTCGGATTTATTCGGATTCGGCTGAATTCGGTTCTATTCCGTTCCGAAATTCGGTATGTTTTTAGTACACTAACACCCATTTAGTACACTAAGTCACTAACACCCATAAACTACCTATGAACCACTAAACCGAGGCCCCCCCACATCGCAAACCCTATAATAACATTATTTAACCCATAATCTGCCGATCGGATATCGCCGCAACCTACATTATAACTATTAACCCCTAATCTGCCTCCCCCAACGTCGCCGCAATCTAACTACAAGTATTAACCCCTAATCTGCCGACCGGATATCGCCGCCGCCTACATTATAACTATTAACCCCCTAATCTGCTGTCCCTAACACCGCCGACCCCTACATTATAGTTATTAACCCCTAATCTGCCTCCCCCAACGTCGCCGCAATCTAACTACAAGTATTAACCCCTAATCTGCCGACCCGATATCGCCGCCGCCTACATTATAGCTATTAACCCCTAATCTGCTGTCCCTAACACCGCCGACCCCTACATTATAGTTATTAACCCCTAATCTGCCCCCCCCCCAACGTCGCCGCAATCTAACTACAAGTATTAACCCCTAATCTGCCGACCCGATATCGCCGCCGCCTACATTATAACTATTAACCCCTAATCTGCTTTCCCTAACACCGCCGACCCCTACATTATAGTTATTAACCCCTAATCTGCCTCCCCCCAACGTCGCCACAATCTAACTACAAGTATTAACCCCTAATCTGCCGACCTGATATCGCCGCCGCCTACATTATAGCTATTAACCCCTAATCTGCTGTCCCTAACATCGCCGACCCCTACATTATAGTTATTAACCCCTAATCTGCCTCCCCCCAACGTCGCCACAATCTAACTACAAGTATTAACCCCTAATCTGCCGACCGCAAATCGCCGCCACTATAATAAATGTATTAACCCCTAAACCGCCGCACTCCCGCCTCGCAAACACTATAATACATTTTATTAACCCCTAATCTGCCCTCCCTAACATCGCCGCCACCTACCTACAATTATTAACACCTAATCTCCCGCCCCCATCGTCGCCGCTACTATAATAAGGTTATTAACCCCTAAACCTAAATCTAACCCTAACACCCCCTAACTTAAATATAATTTAAATAAAACGAAATAAATTTACTATAGTTAAATAAATGAATCCTATTTAAAACTAAAGACTTACCTGTAAAATAAACCCTAAGATAGCTGCAATATAACTAATAGTTACATTGTAGCTATTTTAGGATTTATATTTATTTTACAAGCAACTTTGTATTTATTTTAACTAGGTACAATAGCTATTAAATAGTTAATAACTATTTAATAACTACCTAGCTAAAATAAATACAAATTTACCTGTAAAATAAATCCTAACCTAAGTTACAATTACACCTAACACTACACTATCATTAAATTAACTAAATAAATGAATCATATTTAAAACAAAATACTTACCTGTAAAATAAACCCTAATATAGCTGCAATATAACTAATAATTACATTGTAGCTATTTTAGCATTTATATTTATTTTACAGGCAACTTTGTATTTATTTTAACTAGGTACAAAAGCTATTAAATAGATATTGACTATTTAATAGCTACCTAGTTAAAATAATTACAAAATTACCTGTAAAATAAATCCTAACCTAAGTTACAATTAAACCTAACACTACACTGTCATTAAATAAATTAACTACAAGTACCTACAATTATCTACAATTAAATAAACTAAAGTACAAACCCCCCCCACTAAATTACAAAAAAAAACAAACACTAAATTACAAAAAATAAAAAAATATTACAAGAATTTTAAACTAATTACACCTAATCTAAGCCCCCTAATAAAATAACAAAGCCCCCCAAAATAAAAAAAATGCCCTACCCTATACTAAATTACAAAAGTTAACAGCTCTATTACCTTACAAGCCCTGAACAGGGCCCTTTGCGGGGCATGCCCCAAAGAAAACAGCTCTTTTGCCTGTAAAAAAAACACACAATCCCCCCCCCACATTACAACCCACCACCCACATACCCCTACTCTAACCCAAACCCCCCTTAAATAAACCTAACACTACCCCCCTGAAGATCTCCCTACCTTGAGTCGTGTTCACCCAGCCGGGCCGAAGTCTTCATCCGATGGGGCAGAAGAGGACATCCAGACCGGCAGAAGTCTTCATCCAAGCGGGGCAAGAAGAGGTCTTCCATCCATCAGAAAAGTACAAAAAAACAAACAAACACTAAATTAGCAAAAATAATAAAATATTACAATAATTTTAAACTAATTACACCTAATCTAAGCCCCCTACTAGCTATTAATATAGCTACAATATAACTAATAGTTACATTGTAGCTATTTTAGGATTTATATTTATTTTACAGGCAACTTTGTATTTATTTTAACTAGGTACAATAGCTATTAAATAGTTAATAACTACCTAGCTAAAATAAATACAAATTTACCTGTAAAATAAACCCTAACCTAAGTTACAATTACACCTAACACTACACTGTCATTAAATTAACTAAATAAATTAATCCTATATAAAACTAAAGACTTACCTGTAAAATAAACCCTAATATAGCTGCAATATAACTGCAATATAACTAATAGTTACATTGTAGCTATTTTAGCATTTATATTTATTTTACAGGCAACTTTGTATTTATTTTAACTAGGTACAATAGCTATTAAATAGATATTTACTGTTTAATAGCTACCTAGTTAAAATAATTACAAAATTACCAGTAAAATAAATCCTAACCTAAGTTACTATTAAACCTAACACTACACTATCATTAAATAAATTAACTACAAGTACCTACAATTAAATACAATGAAATAAACTAAACTAAAGTACAAAAAAAACAAACACTAAATTACAAAAAATAAAAAAAATTACAAGAATTTTAAACTAATTACACCTAATCTAAGCCCCCTAATAAAATAACAAAGCCCCCCAAAATAAAAAAAATGCCCTACCCTATACTAAATTACAAAAGTAATCAGCTCTATTACCTTACCAGCCCTTAAAAGGGCCTTTTGCGGGGGCATGCCCCAAAGAAAACAGCTCTTTTGCCTGTAAAAAAAACACAATACCCCCCCCCACATTACAACCCACCACCCACATACCCCTACTCTAACCCAAACCCCCCTTAAATAAACCTAACACTACCCCCCTGAAGATCTCTCTACCGTGTCTTCACCCAGCGGGCCGAAGTCTTCATCCGATCGGGCAGAAGAGGACATCCAGACCGGCAGAAGTCTTCATCCAAGCGGGGCAAGAAGAGGTCTTCCATCCATCAGAAGTCTTGATCCAGGCGGCATCTTCTCTGTTCATCCATCCGGAGCGGAGCGGCAGCATCCTGAAGACATCCCACGCAGAGCATCCTCTTCTTTCTTGATCCGACGACTAGGTGACTGTACCTTTAAGTGACGTCATCCAAGATGGCGTCCCTTGAATTCCGATTGGCTGATAGGATTCTATCAGCCAATCGGAATTAAGGTAGGAAAAATCTGATTGGCTGATTCAATCAGCCAATCAGATTCAAGTTCAATCCGATTGGCTGATCCAATCAGCCAATCAGATTGAGCTCGCATTCTATTGGCTGATCGGAACAGCCAATAGAATGCGAGGTCAATCTGATTGGCTGATTCCATCAGCCAATCGGATTGAACTTGAATCTGATTGGCTGATTGAATCAGCCAATCAGATTTTTCCTACCTTAATTCCGATTGGCTGATAGAATCCTATCAGCCAATCGGAATTCAAGGGACGCCATCTTGGATGACGTCACTTAAACGTACAGTCACCTAGTCGTCGGATCAAGAAAGAAGAGGATGCTCTGCGTGGGATGTCTTCAGGATGCTGCCGCTCCGCTCTGGATGGATGAACAGAGAAGATGCCGCCTGGATCAAGACTTCTGATGGATGGAAGACCTCTTCTTGCCCCGCTTGGATGAAGACTTCTGCCGGTCTGGATGTCCTCTTCTGCCCGATTGGATGAAGACTTCGGCCCGCTGGGTGAAGACACGGTAGAGAGATCTTCAGGGGGGTAGTGTTAGGTTTATTTAAGGGGGGTTTGGGTTAGAGTAGGGGTATGTGGGTGGTGGGTTGTAATGTGGGGGGGGGTATTGTGTTTTTTTTTACAGGCAAAAGAGCTGTTTTCTTTGGGGCATGCCCCCGCAAAAGGCCCTGTTCAGGGCTGGTAAGGTAATAGAGCTGATTACTTTTGTAATTTAGTATAGGGTAGGGCATTTTTTTTATTTTGGGGGGCTTTGTTATTTTATTAGGGGGCTTAGATTAGGTGTAATTAGTTTAAAATTCTTGTAATTTTTTTTATTTTTTGTAATTTAGTGTTTGTTTTTTTTGTACTTTAGTTTAGTTTATTTCATTGTATTTAATTGTAGGTACTTGTAGTTAATTTATTTAATGATAGTGTAGTGTTAGGTTTAATAGTAACTTAGGTTAGGATTTATTTTACAGGTAATTTTGTAATTATTTTAACTAGGTAGCTATTAATTAGTCAATAACTATGTAATAGCTATTGTACCTAGTTAAAATAAATACAAAGTTGCCTGTAAAATAAATATAAATGCTAAAATAGCTACAATGTAACTATTAGTTATATTGTAGCTATATTAGGGTTTATTTTACAGGTAAGTATTTAGTTTTATATAGGATTAATTTATTTAGTTAATTTAATGACAGTGTAGTGTTAGGTGTAATTGTAACTTAGGTTAGGGTTTATTTTACAGGTAAATTTGTATTTATTTTAGCTAGGTAGTTATTAACTATTTAATAGCTATTGTACCTAGTTAAAATAAATACAAAGTTGCCTGTAAAATAAATATAAATCCTAAAATAGCTACAATGTAACTATTAGTTATATTGTAGCTATATTAATAGCTAGTAGGGGGCTTAGATTAGGTGTAATTAGTTTAAAATTATTGTAATATTTTATTATTTTTGCTAATTTAGTGTTTGTTTGTTTTTTTGTACTTTTCTGATGGATGGAAGACCTCTTCTTGCCCCGCTTGGATGAAGACTTCTGCCGGTCTGGATGTCCTCTTCTGCCCCATCGGATGAAGACTTCGGCCCGGCTGGGTGAACACGACTCAAGGTAGGGAGATCTTCAGGGGGGTAGTGTTAGGTTTATTTAAGGGGGGTTTGGGTTAGAGTAGGGGTATGTGGGTGGTGGGTTGTAATGTGGGGGGGGGATTGTGTTTTTTTTTTACAGGCAAAAGAGCTGTTTTCTTTGGGGCATGCCCCGCAAAGGGCCCTGTTCAGGGCTGGTAAGGTAATAGAGCTGTTAACTTTTGTAATTTAGTATAGGGTAGGGCATTTTTTTTATTTTGGGGGGCTTTGTTATTTTATTAGGGGGCTTAGATTAGGTGTAATTAGTTTAAAATTCTTGTAATATTTTTTTTATTTTTTGTAATTTAGTGGGCGGGGGTTTGTACTTTAGTTTAGTTTTTTTAATTGTATTTAATTGTAGGTACTTGTAGTTAATTTATTTAATGATAGTGTAGTGTTAGGTTTAATTGTAACTTAGGTTAGGATTTATTTTACAGGTAATTTTGTAATTATTTTAACTAGGTAGCTATTAAATAGTCAGTATCTATTTAATAGCTATTGAACCTAGTTAAAATGAATACAAAGTTGCCTGTACAATAAATATAAATGCTAAAATAGCTACAATGTAACTATTAGTTATATTGCAGCTATATTAGGGTTTATTTTACAGGTAAGTCTTTAGTTTTATATAGGATTCATTTATTTAGTTAATTTAATGATAGTGTAGTGTTAGGTGTAATTGTAACTTAGGTTATGATTTATTTTACAGGAAAATTTGTATTTATTTTAGCTAGGTAGTTATTAAATAGTTATTAACTATTTAATAACTATTGTACCTAGTTAAAATAAATACAAAGTTGCCTGTAAAATACATATAAATCCTAAAATAGCTACAATGTAACTATTAGTTATATTGAAGCTATATTAATAGCTAGTAGGGGGCTTAGATTAGGTGTAATTAGTTTAAAATTATTGTAATATTTTATTATTTTTGGTAATTTAGTGTTTGTTTGTATTTTGGTACTTGTATGATGGATGGAAGACCTCTTCTTGCCCCGCTTGGATGAAGACTTCTGCCGGTCTGGATGTCCTCTTCTGCCCCATCGGATGAAGACTTCGTCCCGGCTGGGTGAACACGACTCAAGGTAGGGAGATCTTCAGGGGGGTAGTGTTAGGTTTATTTAAGGGGGGTTTGGGTTAGAGTAGGGGTATGTGGGTGGTGGGTTGTAATGTGGGGGGGGGATTGTGTTTTTTTTTTACAGGCAAAAGAGCTGTTTTCTTTGGGGCATGCCCCGCAAAGGGCCCTGTTCAGGGCTGGTAAGGTAATAGAGCTGTTAACTTTTGTAATTTAGTATAGGGTAGGGCATTTTTTTTTATTTTGGGGGGCTTTGTTATTTTATTAGGGGGCTTAGATTAGGTGTAATTAGTTTAAAATTCTTGTAATATTTTTTTATTTTTTGTAATTTAGTGTTTGTTTTTTTTTGTAATTTAGTGGGGGGGTTTTGTACTTTAGTTTATTTAATTGTAGATAATTGTAGGTACTTGTAGTTAATTTATTTAATGACAGTGTAGTGTTAGGTTTAATTGTAACTTAGGTTAGGATTTATTTTACAGGTAATTTTGTAATTATTTTAACTAGGTAGCTATTAATTAGTCAATAACTATTTAATAGCTTTTGTACCTAGTTAAAATAAATACAAAGTTGCCTGTAAAATAAATATAAATGCTAAAATAGCTACAATGTAACTATTAGTTATATTGCAGCTATATTAGGGTTTATTTTACAGGTAAGTATTTAGTTTTAAATAGGAATCATTTATTTAGTTAATTTATTGATAGTGTAGTGTTAGGTATAATTGTAACTTAGGTTAGGATTTATTTTACAGGTAAATTTGTATTTATTTTAACTAGGTAGCTATTAAATAGTTATTAACTATTTAATAACTATTGTACCTAGTTAAAATAAATACAAAATTGCCTGTAAAATAAAAATAAATGCTAAAATAGCTACAATGTAACTATTAGTTATATTGCAGCTATCTTAGGGTTTATTTTACAGGTAAGTCTTTAGTTTTAAATAGGATTCATTTATTTAACTATAGTAAATTTATTTCGTTTTATTTAAATTATATTTAAGTTAGGGGGTGTTAGTGTTAGGGTTAGATTTAGGTTTAGGGGTTAATAACCTTATTATAGTAGCGGCGACGATGGGGGCGGGAGATTAGGTGTTAATAATTGTAGGTAGGTGGCGGCGATGTTAGGGAGGGCAGATTAGGGGTTAATAAAATGTATTATAGTGTTTGCGAGGCGGGAGTGCGGCGGTTTAGGGGTTAATAGCTATAATGTAGGTGGCGGCGATATCAGGTCGGCAGATTAGGGGTTAATACTTGTAGTTAGATTGTGGCGACGTTGGGGGGAGGCAGATTAGGGGTTAATAACTATAATGTAGGGGTCGGCGGTGTTAGGGACAGCAGATTAGGGGTTCATAGTTATAATTTTAGGTTGCGGCGATATCAGGTCGGCAGATTAGGGGTTAATAACTATAATGTAGGGGTCGGCGATGTTAGGGACAGCAGATTAGGGGTTAATAGCTATAATGTAGGCGGCGGCGATATCAGGTCGGCAGATTAGGGGTTAATACTTGTAGTTAGATTGCGGCGACGTTGGGGGAGGCAGATTAGGGGTTAATAACTATAATGTAGGGGTCGGCGGTGTTAGGGACAGCAGATTAGGGGTTAATAGTTATAATGTAGGCGGCGGCGATATCGGGTCGGCAGATTAGGGGTTAATACTTGTAGTTAGATTGCGGCGACGTTGGGGGGGGGCAGATTAGGGGTTAATAACTATAATGTAGGGGTCGGCGGTGTTAGGGACAGCAGATTAGGGGTTAATAGTTATAATGTAGGTGGCGGCGATATTCTGTCGGCAGATTAGGGGTTAATAAAATAATGCAGGTGTCAGCGATAGCGGAGGCAGCAGATTAGGGGTTAATAAGTGTTAGATTAGGGGTGTTTAGAGACTCGGGGTACATGTTAGGGTGTTAGGTGCAGACTTAGTGTTTCCCCATAGGAAACAATGGGGCTGCGGTGTTAGTTTTTTTTCAGCCGAAACTCCCATTGTTTCCTATGGGGAAATGCCGAATCTTAACGAGCTAATTCGGATTTATTTGGAGATACGGCAGCTATTTCGGATTCATTCGGTAGATTCGGAAGTATTTTAATTCGGAAATCCGAATCGATCCGAATCTCCGAATTTACCGAATTTACCGAATTTCCGAATTAATCCGAAACGAACCGCACATGTCTAGTTCTAAGAATCATTTGTCTTGCAACTAATATGGCTGTATTGACTAAATGTTTATTTTGTATATCCTTCTCACATATGAGAAATAAAACATGTTCTAATTTAAGTTTAATTCTGATAGGTATACATTTATTAAGCCAGTATACTATCTTACACCAAAATTGTTGAATCTTTGGGCAATAATAAAAAGCGTGTGATAGGTCAGCTTCTGAAGAATTACATTATGGGCATTTAATGAACCCTTGTCTATTCCATTTACACATAAGCTTTGGTGTTAGATATGCTCTTTTTAATAATTTTATATGTGATTCTCTAAATGAGATGGCACGAGTATACTCTGCAATTACTCTAAAGCTCGTTTTAAATTGTTCAAGTGCTAGATTTCCAACCTCCAGACTCCATTTAGCATATAAATCTAATATTTTATCTTTGGCTTCTAGTATAAAGAAAGGAAATTGAATGTTTCCCAGACTGATAGCTGTCAATAATTGAATTTATATTCCTATGACTATTTGGATTATATTATGCCATTTTATTGGAGTCAACAAAATGGCGAATTTGTAAATAGGCAAAAAATTGGGTCCTCTTTAAATTATATTCTTTGGTCAGAGAGTCAAAAATGTTAACAGATTTAGTCTGCATATCAATAATTTGGCACACTTGAGTTATTCCTTTTTGAGCCCAGTCATAAAAGGCGTGAGTTTCTATACCACTTGTAAAGTGTGGATTGCCCCTTATAGGTAAATATTGTGATATACTATAATTAATCCAGAGACTATGGCATATTTTCTTCCATGCTAATATTATGTTATATATAGTATATTTAAAATCCATTTTTCAGCACTTTTCAGAGGAGGGTGGTGGAGTATGGCTTTAAGAGATAAAGGAGATATTACAGCAGCCTCACTTTGATAATTAGTTACGTATTCTGCCCCTGTTAGCCAGTCTAGTGCATTTTTGGCCATACATGTCCAATTATATATTTTTAAATTTGGGAGGGCTAGTCCTCCATCCTCTTTTAAATGCATCAATTTCTTAAATGCTATACAAGGCTTCGTTTTATGCCAGATAAATTGTACACACTGTGCATTAAAGCTATTGAGATCTTTAGTAGGGATAAAAATTGGAATATTTTGCATAAGAAAAAGAATTTTAGGAAAGAGCATCATTTTAATAAGGGAGACTTTTGCAGATAAAGATAATGGTAATTGTGTCCAGTTTTTTAAGCATAGTATACATTTTTGCCAAACTGATGGAAAATTCAGCATATACCATTCACCAGGATTCTTAGATAGTTATACCTAAGTATTTAATTTTACCAGGTGCTTGTCTAAAAGGATTTAAAAGCAAGCTGTTTTTTGTTTTTAAGATCCACAAAATTTCTGACTTGTTTAGATTTATTTTATACCCTGAAAATTTACTGAATTTACCAATTGAGTCAAGAATGAGAGGAATGTTTCTCCTAGTGTTACTAATGTAAAACAGGACATCGTCTGCATACATTGATAAAGTGAATTTCTTGTCACCCATCAAAATCCCTTCCACTCTTTCCCTACAGTATATGGCCAAAGGTTCCAGTGCTATATTAAACAATAGAGGCTATAAGGGACAGCCCTGTCTGGTTCCTTTTCGTAATGTTAGGCTTGGGGAGGTTAAACCATTTATATTTATATAAGATACTGGATCATGAAAGATTAATTTAATGTAATTAATAAAATTCCCTTCTATCCCAAATCTGTCTATAGCCGTAAACAGATGGTCCCAGGAGATACAGTTGAATGCCTTCTCGGCGTCTACTGTCAACAAGGCGAAGTCTGATTGCCCCACAAGTCTTATCTTTCTTGCTAGCAAGCATCTGTTCTATTAAGAACATAGCAGTTCTTATATTTTTCTGCGCAGTCCTCCCCTGCATGAACCCAGTCTGGTCTGCTTGAATTATGACATTGCTATTCCTATGGGTGTGTTTCCTTATTTATTTATTTTTTCTCCCCTGGTCCCTCTCTCACCCTCTTTTTTCCAAAGATAGGTTTTTAAATGATATAATTGTATCTATATGACAGAATTAAGAGAAAACTTTAAAGTCTTGTCTTGGAATATTGGAGGTATCTCCTCCCCAGCTAAACGCAAGCTAATAATAAAAACTTTAGGTAGATTCAAACCAAGTATTGTTTTTCTTCAAGAAACTCATTTAAAGAACCAAAAGATACCTAAGTTTAACTCTAAATCGGTGGGAGAAGTAATAGGCACACCATGTACAAGCAGGAAGAGTAGGGTGGCTATTCTAATAAACAAGGAGTTGACATATAAGTTCACCAATATATATGCAGATATAGATGCTAGATATATAATATTAAAGATACAAATAAATTAGACAAAGTTAGTCTTATGTAATTTATATGGGTCAAATAGATTCTCCCCTCTATTTTGGGATAATATGAAGGCTAAATTATTTCCTTATATAAATCAAAATCTTATTATAGCTGGAGATTTCAACATGTCCCTGTGTCCAGATCTAGAGAGATTTGGTATAGAATACCAAAATTGTTATAATAATCAGGCCAAATATTTTTAAAAATTCTGTTACAAGTTAAAATTAACAGATATCTGGAGAATTAAGAACCGGGATAAAGTTACATATACTTGTGAATCCAAATCTCATAAAACCTTCTCTCGAATAGATTATATTTTCATCTCAGAATCAATTATAAATTATTAAATCACAGGTGCATATAAATGATATAATGATTTCTGATCATGCAATCATATCACTGTTCTTTGATACTTTAGTTAATGTCAAAGATAAAATTAACAGCTTCTTTTTTCCTAGCTATCTGTATAATAATCCTATATTTTCTCAATGGTTAAAACAGAAATGGAAAGATTACTGCACCTTCAACATTGGTCAGTATAATCAGATAGAACATTTCTGGGAGGCCTCTAAGGCTGTACTTAGAGGGGAGATTAATGAGTATTTAATGAGTATATATGCTTCAGGAAAAAAAAAAGATGAATGCTACTGAAATGCAACGCACCAAACTGGTTAGAAATTCTTATAGAAGATATTATAATAATCGTAATAATGATAATTGGGGATTATATATTAAAGCTCGATAAGAGAGAGATGTTTCCTTAAAACAAAAATTTCAAGAAGGCGAACGCAGGTTGAATATACATTTCAGGGGTTTTCATGGGTGCGCCACAATTGTTAGAAACAGGAAAAATATATATATATTATATTGGCAGTCAAAAATGGGGAAAAGAGATTCACAGATAATCAAGACATTAGCAGAGTATGTTATAATTATTTCCAAGATCTATATTCTGAGAGAAAAAGTAACATTCTAAACCAAGAAAATTTTTGGTCCAAACTTCAAATTCCTAGAATAACAGAAGCTGATCTTTCTACATTAAACACCCCTATATCAATAAAAGAGATAATGGAGGCTATAGAAAAAGCCAAGTTAAATAAAGCGGAGGGACCAGATGGTCTACCAGCAGAATACTTTAAAATTTTAGCTGAAGATTTTTTACCTATTTTGGAAAAATTCTTTATTAGTTATTTTGTATCAAATATGCTTATTACAAATTACTTCTCTGCGGCTAATATCTCTTTGATACTTAAAAAAGCGAAAAACCCTGATGATCCTACTTCTTATAGACCAATATCAGTACTGAATGCTGACTATAAAGTTTTGACCTCTATAGTAGCCTCCAGGCTCTCTCATTGTTTTGTTAAAATTATTCATACAGACTAAACTGGTTTTATGACAGCCAGGAATTCTTCAAAAATATTTATAATGAAAAGTTATTACTTATATAGATTATATGTTTTCTTTAAAGGGAACGAAGAATGTTCAACTTTATCAAGATCAAGCAATACTCACACTCGATGCCGAAAAGGCTTTTGATTCGATTGTCTGGGATCATTTATTTAGATCTGCATCCTAATTTGGCTTTTAAGAATCAATTTCTACATTTTATTCTCAATCTATATAATAAATCTATTTCCTATTTACTTATTAATGGCTCGCTTTTGCCAAAAATTACTGTGGGTAGAGGTACGAGGCAGGGATGTCTACTATCCCCACTTCTTTGTAATCTGGTGCTAGAACCTCTCGCAATTTGGTTTAGGAATATAGTCCCAGGAATAAGGGTGGGGTCACATAGTTTAAAAATCCTGTTATACGCAGATGATTTATTGATCTTTCTACAGAATACTGCACAAACAATCCCATTAATCGTAGATAGTCTAAAGTTTTTTTCTTCCTTTTCTGGATATAATATAAACTGTAATAAGAGTGAACTTATGTGGATATATAAAACAAATGCCAGTCCTCAACTGGTATATAGCAAACTTTCAACCTCTCATCCAAAAAATTATAGCGGATTTAGATGTATGTTCTTCTTTTCCTCTTTCAATATCTGCTTGTGTGAATCTAATCAAAACTATTGTCTTTCCTAGACTACTAAACCTGTTACAGAATCTACCATTATTTATTCATGCGCAAGATTTACGTAAAATACATTCAGCCTTCTCTAGATTTATTTGGAAAGATAAGATCTTCTTCAATCTCACTGAAAAAGATGATGCAACCACATAGAATGGCAGGGTTAGCGCTGCCTAATATTAACGTTTATAATATTGCCACATTGGACAAAATTGCAATAGATTGGATGAAAGACACAGAAAATGTATCCTCAAAAGAAAATGAGAATGTCTTTGTACAGCTCTTAAAGCGATTATTCACTGTGCCCTCAAAAAGTTACCGGACAATATTGAAGGGTTAGTATCTATTAAAAATATTATCCTGGCATGGCATAAACTCTGCTCTTTGCTAGATTTGGATTACTCTTACTCAGAATATTTAGCTATTATAGGGAATCCGAGTTTTATACCAGGAATTAGCCATGACATCTTTAAAAAATGGTCCGATAAAGGTCTTAAATGTATTCATCAAGTATTAGTAAATAGTGGTCATATGGTAAACTATGAGACCCTCTCTCAACAGTTTGATCAACCCAGATATAGTTTCTTTGCATATTAGCAATTAATACACTATGTAGACCGTGTCAGATCGGATATGATGCGATATAAGGCCTGGTCTTATATTAACATCTGTACACTAAAATACCTGGCAGGTTTTCCTTCCATTTCGCTTCTGTATGATATCATGCTTGCTAAGCAAAGTGTCCCCTTGTTTAATAAGACTTGCGATAAGTGGAAAAATTTTCTTTTTTCCACTCTAGATTTTCCCAGACTTTATTCAAGTCTATCTGCAGTTAAAAAACTTGTAATATCAATGAGCTGGAGGGAATCACATGTTAAAATCATTAACAATTTTTATATTACTCCGGCTCAACTAATGAAAATGTTTCCATCCCAAATAGCTAGATGTCCTCGATGTGCTGACCTGAAAGCTGATATTCGACATATGCTCTACCACTGTCCTAAGATGTTGCAAAGCTGGGAGAAAGTACAAAATCAAATCATATTTGAATCTTATTATTTGAAATCCAATAAGGAATTATTATTATTTTTTTATTAGGATGGTTACCTATATTTAAAACTTACTCACTACAGATTCAGAAACAGATACTTTACCCATTTTTTACTTCTGATACGTTTGCAGAACTGGTTGTATTTGTGTTATAGAGAGGTTTAATGATTCAGGTTGTTGAACCTTTAAGATTAGAGAGAAGGGGAGTGGGAATTGTTATGGTTAGGTTCCTACATAGTAGAGAATTATATCAATCTTAGAAGGTAGAGGGAGGAGAGAGGTGGTGGGACATCGGGACCGTTCCCAGGGGTTCCTCCCCCCTTCCTTTTTTTTCTGTTTTGCTTTGTCCTGTTTTGTTTAATTTTGTCCTGTTTTGTTTAGTTTTGTCCTGTTTTATTTTTATTTAAAGATAAAGTCTCAACAACGTGGGTAAATGTTTAATTTATTTAACTTGATCGAGCTACTTCTTGGATTACAATTCTTTTTATGGTTTAAGCACAGCATGTAATATTGTGTTAGCTGTTATATTTCTTTTGTTATTTTTTTGTTTTCCATGAAATGTAATATCAACTTTCCCCCTGCGAGGGAATAATTTGTAATATTTTTTATGAGGGAACCCACGTGTTGAATTTTAATAAAGATATTTATATAAAAAAATAATAATATTACAAGCTGGCCCATTTTTGGTTCAGCACTCTGGATAGCGCATGCTGATTGGTGGCTGCATTTAGCCACCAATCAACAAGCGCTACCCAGGTGCTGAACAAAAGTGGGGCCAGTGAGCAAGATTACATTCCTACTTTTTCAAAGATACCAAGATAACTAAGAAAAATTGAAAATAGGAGAAAATTAGAAAGTTGCTTAACATCGCATGCTCTATCCGAATAAATAAAAGTGGGTTCAGTATCCCTTTAAACAACAATAAACACATCTTGCATTTTTGTAAAAATGTGTGCTTCTCCCACTCTTTCTAGAGAGACCAACAAACACATTCTGTAACCTGCTAATGCTGCAGATCAAATAGTTAGTTTAGGCAATTTTTAGTATTTTAAAAACCTAGGTAAAAGATTTTGCTCTTTTGCCTCTTTAGGGAACAATGCACAAAGCACAATTTAAAAAAAAAAATACAACAACAACAAATCCAGAGGTATATTTAATGCTCCTTTCAGTTCTTCCTGTTGTATACTTACAAAATGTTCAATTTGAATTTCTGAAATCAGATATAAATTATTGGTGTAATAATGACATACAGTAAATTGTATTTAACTTTACTTCTTTCCCTGCAAATCTTTCTTTTCTGCTTTTGATTTATGTATCTACATAAACAATCATTAGATGTTTCCAACTCTAGATATGAGAGATGGACAGTAGATTAATTAACTACTAGGCAATTTTGCTTTAGCTGTTGATTAAAAAATAAAAAAATACCTGTTTTAGGATCAACAGAAAAATAAGGTTGTCCTTGAAGGATGCTGTAAACTACTCTTGCACTGTTTCCATATGTTGGATCATCTCCATCAGTAGCTGTCACCTGAATAACAGAAGTACCTGTATGGATAAGAAATTAATAATTAAAATGTTTTTTGAAGACTAAAAAAAAAAGGTTACAATATTGCCAAAAAAACATAAAAAATTTATACAATACAAAATCATCTTGATTGATTTACTGATAAGTATTTGTTATGATAATTTGTAATTTAAAAAATGAATGTACTGTACTGTAAATTATACATTGTTAGCTTTATTTTTTTCCCCTTTAATTTACTTTACCATTAGCCATACTGTGTTTTCTAGTTCAGTGTTACATTTAAAGTTAATGTATGTTTCAAAATTTCTATCACCTAGCAACAGTCTAAAAAAGTGTTGATTCTGTTAGTTTTGTTTGTGTTCATGAGAGTTCATGTGGGACTAAATTACTGACAGTATTGTCCAATATGTTGTGCTACACCTGAGTGGTTATGTCATCTTAACACTGATTATTGTACACCTGCTTGCCTTTGATCATACACCTGAGGATTTTGTGTTCTACTATATTATCCTGCATTAAAAATACAAGTTTTACTTCAGAGCTGCAAAAACCTGTCAGCCACAATATCGAAATAACTTCAATTTTTATTCTCAAAAATAAAGAGCTTCTAAACTTTAAAATAAGTTTTCCTAATTTTTTTTTTAAATATACACTCTCTCTCTCTCTCTCTCTCTCTCTCTCTCTCTCTATATATATATATATATATATATATATATATATACTCACTTACAAGCTCTCAGCTAAGATTTAAAAGCAAAAATGGAAAGGTTAGTTACCGCATCTGGCCAACTGGGACAAGCCCAGGTACCACATCAAGGTCCTTTCCAATACCTGGGACCCTAAAACAGCCACACGATGCAAGCTCTCAAATCCAAACAAACTGGGAACAAGGGAAGGGTGCACAGGCTTATGTAATCACCCTAGACATATACAAAACACGGAAGGGGACTGCACTCTCATACTGGACCAGGTACACATCCTATAACCCTGTAACATGCTCAGCCCTGGGTGCTCACGGCACTCACAGGAAGCTGTGCTGTCCCCAGAGTCACAGGCAGTTAACCCCAGAAGGGTTCCCAGTTTGTTTGGATTTGAGAGCTTGCATTGTGTGGCTGTTTTAGGGTCCCAGGTATTGGAAAGGACCTTAATGTGGTACCTGGGCTTGTCCCATTTGGCCAAATGTGGTAACTAACCTTTCCATTATTGCTTTTAAGTCTTAGCTGAGAGTTGTAAGTGAGTACTGGACTTTCTCTGTGTGTTGTATTAATTTGTTTTGTAATTTTCCCTATGGTTCTTGCACCCAGCTGTCTGGGGTTAACTGCCCATATTATTTTTTATTGTCTTTATTTATATAACAAACATGTGTGTGTGTGTGTGTGTATATATATATATATATATATATATATATATATATATATATATATATATATATAATATCCAAAAAAGATTAAGCACATCAAACAATTCTTTCCAGCAGCCAATGTATAAATGTATACAAAAAGTCCAGCAAAAAGGCACTCACTGTTCACATTAAATTTAACTTTTAATAAATATGCAAAAATTAAAAAGACATAACGTTTCGGTGTTTACAAAACACCTTTTTCAAATATCAGCAATACAAAGTTTCCCTAGTAGAGGTGAGTTTTGGGATACTAGGGAAACATTGTATTGATGACATTTGACAAAGGTGTTTTGTAAACACTGAAAAGTTACGTCTTTTTAATTTTTGCATATTTATTATAAGTTAAATTTTATGTGAACAGTGAGTGCCTTTTTGCTGGACTTTATATATATATGTATGCATTTGCATAATATTTTTAAAACTACATTCATTATATATACTTTCAGGATTACACATTTAAAGGGAGATTAAATTCATTTTTAAGTATATACATCTGAAATGAATCACTGCATTGCAAAAGATGGTTATACAAAAAAAATAAAGTGTACATTTTAAGCAATGTTGTCATTGTTTTGTAGTCCACCCTTAATAAAGACTTTTAATGATGTATATATTACATCCTCTGCTGTAGCCAGTTAGGGACAGATATAAAAGAGCCCCTGTACATATCAAGCAATTGTTTCACAGTATTTAGGAGATTAGCTCCCACCAGCCTCTACAGTTTAAGTTTGAAATCACAAAAAACAAAGGCACAATATATAATGAAAGTGTTTTACAAAATTTTTCACTATGCATAATTGAATCTTTTATGAGGGATTCAATTTCGGTTTAATCCACATTTAAGTAGTGTATGATCACAAGAAAGAAATGTGAAAGAAATGTGAAACAAAGTGAGGTGATGGTAAAGGCTGTAGCATTGCAAACCTCCTAACATTTCCTGGAGGTTTTCCAATATGGGAGGATATGGAAAATGTGGGCAGTGGTCTACTAGAATTGTGTAGGGAGACCACATAAGAGGGGGGGCGTCATTGCCTAAGCCCTGGACAGAAGGCTGGGGTGTCTCATGGATTAAACAAGGCATGTCCTGGGAGGAATTGGGGTGGTCCCTGAGGAATTAAACATTTGACTTGGCCGAGTAGCATGGTGTAGGAAGTAAATGAGACGATTGGGAGGTTGGGCATAGCTTGAAAGCTAAGAGGAAATCTGAAGTGGCTTTAAGAGAAGCATATGTGCAAGTGTAGAGGACAAAATAGAATTCAGACATATATGCATATAGTGCTAGTTTGGTAAATTTCTAAAAAAAAATCCTATTGTAGTATAGATAGATTATGCTATTTTAATCAACTTTCCAATTAATTCTACTGTCTATGTTGCTTCACACACTTGTTATCCTTTGTTCAAAAGCATACCATGGTAGGCTCAGGAGCAGCAAGCTTCTGATTTGTGGCTGCAAATATATGCCTCCTGTCATTGTCTCATTTGGTATTTTCTACTACCTCTCAATAGTGCATTGCTGCTCCTTCATTAAAGGATACCAAAATTTGATAACAGAAGTAAACTAGGACATTGTTAAACATTGTATGCACCATCTGAACCATGAAAGAAAATTTGGAGTTCTAAAGGGACAGTCTACTCCAGAACTTATATTGTTTAAAATGATAGATAATCCCTTTATTAACCATTCCCTAGTTTTGCTTAAACAACATGGTTGTATCTAAGTCTCTGCAGAACTGCCCTTTGCTTCAGTTCTTTTGACATACTTGCATTTTAGCCAATCAGTGTTGACTCTTAAATAACTCAATGAGAGTGAGCACAATGTTATCTATATGGCACACATTAACTAACACTGGCTAACTGTGGAAATTTTTTTGAAAGCACTGAGATAAGAGGCAGTTTTTAACAGTTTAGAAATCAGTTTTCAGCCTACCTGGGTTTAGCTTTCAGCAAAGAATAACAAGAGAAAAAAAGCAAATTTGATGATAAAAGTAAATTGGACAGTTGTTTAAAATTGCCTGCCCTATCTGAATTATAGAAGTTTAATTTTGACTAGACTGTCCCTTTAAGTCCCTTTAATTTATATCAAACTCCAATATGCAAAGCTCAGTAATCACCATTGTGCTTGAACACTGATTAGCTACTTATTATTATTATTATTATTATCGGTTATTTGTAGAGTGCCAACAGATTCCGCAGCACTATTAACAAAGGAGGAGTACAACAAAACAATCATAGGGATCAAATGGGTAGAGGACCCTGCCAAGAGTTGCATTGTTGTAGTCAGCTCTTAAGAAGGTGATCTACAAACAGCTGCCTCTTAGGCTTACATGCTAAGGGGGTTCAGTGGATAGCAATGGAGGAGAGGAACTGGTATAAAGAAAGGCTAGCATAGGTTGTATGCATCCCTGAACAGTAGTGTCTTTAGAGAGCGCTTGAAGCTTTCAAAACTAGGGGAGAGTCTTGTGGAGCGAGGCAGAGATTTCCACAAGATGGAAGCCAGTCTGGAGAAGTCCTGTAAACGGGAGTGTGATGAGGTAACAAGAGAGAAGGACAGTAGGAGGACAGTAGGACGGAAGGGAGAGTACCTGGAGACAAGGTTTGAGATATAGGGGGGAGCAGTGCAGTTGAGGGCTTTATATGTCAGAGTGAGAGTTTTGTGTTTGATTCTAGAGGCAAGAGGAAGCCAGTGAAGGGATTGGCAGAGAGGTGCAGCAAATGAAGAGCAACATGTAAGGAAGATGAGCCTGGCAGAGGTATTCATTATGGATTGTAAAGGAGCTAGGTGGCAGGTGGGGAGACCAGAGAGGACAGAGTTGCAGTAATTGAGGCGGGAAAGTATGAGAGAGTGGATTAAAATCTTAGTTGTGTCTTGTGTAAGGAAATGTCTAATTTCAGAGATGTTTTTAAGGTGGAAGCGGCAGGCTTTAGCCAAGAACTGAATGTGAGGAGTGAAAGAAATATCTGAGTCAAATGTGACCCAGAGACATCGGGCATGCGGGTTAGGGGTAATGATGGAGTTGTCGACAGTTATAGAGAGATTGGTGGTGGAGATTTTGGACGAAGGGGGGAAAATAAGGAGCTCAGTTTTGTAGAGATTTAGCTTGAGGTAGTGAGAGGGCATCCAGGAAGAGATGTGAGAAAGACAGTTAGTGACATGGCTTAGCAAGGAAGGAGATAAGTCTGGTGCAGAGAAGTAGATTTGGGTGTCATCGGCATACAAATGATAATGGAAACTGTGGAACTTTATTAGGGAACCTAGTGATGACGTGTAAATTGAGAAGAGAAGGGGACCGAGGACAGAGTCTTGCGGTACTCCAACAGAAAGTGGTGACGGGGCAGAGGAGGCCCCAGAGAAGGCTACACTAAAGGTACGGTTTGACAGGTAGGAAGAGAGCCACGAGAGGGCTGTGTCACAGATGCCAAAGGATTGGAAGGTTTGGAGCAAAAGAGGGTGGTCAACAGTGTCAAAGGCTGCGGACAGATCAAGGAGGATAAGCAGAGAGAAGTTGATTTGATGTAAGTACGTCATTGGTAACCTTAACAATTGCTGTCTCTGTGGAGTGATGGGGATGAAATCCAGATTGCAATGGGTCAAGGAGGGAGTTTAATGTAAGGAAATTGGATAGGCATGCATATACTAGTTTTTCGAGAAGCTTTGAGGCAAGAGGGAGGAGGGAAATAGGGCAGTAGTTGGATGGGGAGGTAGGATCAAGGGAAGTTTTTTTAAAGATAGGTGTGACCAGTGTATGTTTCAGAGATGAGGGAAATATACCAGTGCTGAGGGAGAGGTGAAAATGTGTGTGACTATAGGGGTAAAGGTAGCAGAGAGGGAGGGGAGTAGCTGTGAGGGGATAGGGTCAAGGGGACAGGTAGTGAGGTGAGAGCGCAGTATAAGTGCTGAAACTTCTTCCTCAGTAACAGGGGAGAATGAGCTAAGTTTAAGGTTATGTGGGTTGTGGTTGATTAAGAGCATTTGAGTGGGTGAAAGAATGGAATTATGTTGAGAGGTGATTTTGTTTCTGATGGAGTCGATTTTGTTAATGAAGTGGCTGACAAAGTCTTGAGCTGACAGAGAAGTTGTATTAGGAGGTGGGGGAGGGCAGAGAAGAGTATTGAAAGTGGAGAAAAGACGTTTTGGGTTTTAAGAAAGATTACAGATAAGAGTAGAGAAGTAGTGTTGCTTATGGAGATTAAGGGCAGAATAGTAGGAGTTCAAGATTAATTTGTAATGAAGAAAATCAGCTGAACTCCGAGATTTTCTCCAGTGCTGCCCAGCAGTATGGGAACATCTGCGTAGGTACCGTGTCAGATGAGTATGCCATGGCTGAGGATGAGTGTGTGATTTCCAAGCTATGGTAAGAGGGGACAGATTGTCAAGGACGGATGTAAGGGTGGAATTATAGTGGCAGATAGATTGGTCAGGTAAGAAAAAGGAGGAGACGGATGAGAGGTTCAAGGGAATTAGCAAGCTGTTGCTGATCTAATGATATAATAATAATTATAATGCTTCTGTGAAGTTTGGTGTGAGGAGTAGAAGGAGGGAGAGTTGTAGGGAGGACGGATATGTTGCAAGTAAGGAGATGGTGGTCAGAAAGAGGAAAGGGGGAGTTTGTGAAGTTTGAGAGAGTGCATCGATTGCTAAAGTCAGGTCAAGGGAGTGACCGTCTGTGTGAGTGGGAGAATCAGTCCATTGTGACAAACCGAAAGAGGAAGTGAATTGCAGAAGTTCTTTTGCAGACGAGGCAGTGGGATTGTCAAGAGGGATGTTGAAGTCACCAAGAATGAGGGCAGAGGTGTCTGAGGAAAGGAAATAAGGCAGCCAGGCAGCCAAGTGATCTAGAAATTGAGTTGAGGAGCCAGGGGGTCGGTATATGACTGCAACACGTATAGAGAGAGGAGAGAATGAGCGAATCATGTGGGTTTCAAATGAGGAAAATATGAGGGAAGAGATGGGTTGTATTTGTTGAAAGGTGCAACAAGAGGAAAGTAAAATACCTACACCACCTCCTTGTCTTTTACCAGACCTAGTAGAGTGGCTGAAGTGGAGACCCCCATGTGACAGAGCAGCAGTGAATGCTGTGTCTAGGGGAGAGAGCCAAGTTTCTGTTAGGGCCAGAAGGTTGAGGGAGCGAGAGATAAAGAGGTCATATATAGAAGTGAGCTTGTTGCAAACAGAGCGAGAGTTCCAGAGTGCACAAGTGAAAGGGGTAGTGACTTTTGATGCAAGAGGAATGTGAGTAAAGTTGGCTGAGTTTTGTTTTCTGAGTCTATGGGATGGTACACATGGATGTGCATGGCTAGGCAGTTGTTGGGGACCAGGATTAGGGGAGATGTCAACAGCAGTTATTAAAAGCAAGAGGAAGAGTGACATGGTATAAGATACAGATTTGCAGTAATGAGACGAGGTGCAGGGGGAAGAGAGAGTGTTTAGGAATGTGTAAAGTTCATGAGTACAAAAGTAAGGTGAGTTTAGGAGAGATGGGCTAATGAACAGTGCAGGTGAAGAGGGAGAAGTTGTTTTGAAGACGAGGCAGTGGGATTGTCAAGAGGGATGTTGAAGTCGCCAAGAATAAGGGCAGGGGTGTCTGAGGAAAGGAAATAAGGTAGCCAGGCAGCCAAATGATATAGAAATTGAGTTGAGGAGCCAGGGGGTTGTTATATGATTGCAACACGTATAGAGAGAGGAGAGAATAAACTAATCATGTGGGTTTCAAATGAGGAAAATATGAGGGAAGAGATGGGTTGTATTTTTTGAAAGGTGCAACGAGAGGAAAGTAAAATACCTACACCACCTCCTTGTCTATTACCAGACCTAGGAGAGTGGCTGAAGTGGAGACCCCCATTTGACAGAGCAGCAGTGAATGCTGTGTCTAGGGGAGAGAGACAAGTTTCTGTTAGGGCCAGAATGTTTAGGGATCGAGAGATAAAGAGGTCATATAAAGAAGTGAGCTTGTTGCAAACAGAGTGAGAGTTCCAGAGTGCACAAGTGAAAGGGGTAGTGGCTTTTGATGCAAGAGGAATGTGAGTAAGGTTGGCTGAGTTTTGTTTTCTGAGTCTATGGGACGGTACACATGGATATGCACGGCTAGGCAGTTGTGCGAGACCAGGATTAGGGGAGATGTCAACAGCAGTTATTAAAAGCAAGAGGAAGAGTGACATGAGATACAGATTTGCAGTAATGAGGTGCACGGGGAAGAGAGAGTATTTAGGAATGTGTAAAGTTCATGAGTACCAAAGTAAGGTGAGTTTAAGAGAGATGGGCTAATGAACAGTGCAGGTGGAGAGGGAGAAGGAGTAATTGAATAATGTAGTTTGTTATAGAGACACGAGGCAGCAAAAAGGGATATGAAGATATTTTTACAAAAGTGGGAACCAATTAAACACATAAGACAGTATTACAGCAGCAACACTTATACTAAACAATCTTTGATTTAATATTATAAATTTGATTTCCTATTTGTTTTAACAAAAATTAACAGTGAATAGGTACAAGCTCAATGAAACCTCAGAATGCCATCAATTATTAAACTCAAATGTGTAAAGCTTTTTCTCTTAGGCATGGGCAATAATATCTGTAAACATCTGTTACTTCTAACTCTTAATATAATGAGAATGCAAAATGAAGTGTTTTATATTTACAATCAGCTTCAGTCATTTTAAAACCATATATGTCATGCAAAGTATATATATAATTCATTATGCACACCTAGAACAGTGGAGTGCAATAACATAAAACCATGTTTGTCATTGTTTAATCAACCCATTAAATTGACATTAAAGTTACAAGTTTGTTTGTTTGATCTAAAAGAGTCTTTTTAAAAAATGTATTATGTTGTTTTTTTATTTGATGTTCCTGTTCTTTGTGTTCACGCTTGTAGAAACACATTATCTTTACCACTAGAACTAGAATCGCCCACACCCAATAAGAAATGAACGATAAAGTATTACTTGTGCACAACCGTGCATTTTTTTCTCAGTTTCAATATCAAATTTAAACTTTGTTTTGTAAAAAAATTACACATATAAAAATAACATATTTAATTGATACTTTTTAATATGCACAACAATATTCTTAGATTTGTTTCCCTTTAAAGAATCATTAAATATAGTATATTTGCATAATTAACAAGTGCATGATAAAAAGACAAAGCAGTAGCACTTACTTTGAATTTTAAATATGTAGTAAATATTTTCTGACAAAAAATCCATGCCCCCCCATTTCCTGGCCCCCTGTATCATGTGATATTCATCAGCCAATCTCAGACTAGTATATCTAAACACTGTAAACTTGTACATATGCGCCGTATGAGTTGGTGCCAGAGAAAGTGTGTTTATAAAAAGACTGCAAAATTTGATAGTGGAAGTAAATTGACAAGTCTCTAAAAACTGCATGTTCTATCTGAATCATGAAAGCTTAATTTAGACTTGTGTCCCTTTAAATATCACTGAATATATAGCACAGTATGGTATCAGTCTTTGCAACAATGTCTGTAACAATCCTATACATTGCTGCCATATATTGCTCAAGTCATGTAAACTACCAAGCTTATCTAGGTTACCAAGAGAACTAAGTATATTTTATCATATAAATAAACTGGAAGTATTTTAAAAATGCATAACAATTTAATTTTGTGCTTCATGTTTTTTTAAGGCCAGGTTTTTACTTTACAGATTAGAATAATTAACGTTCTGCTGGATCTTATTGTACCATGGAATGTTTGTATTGTTTTATTTAAACACAAAGTATTGACTTTTACATACACACAAACCTTCACATTTTTCTTTTTAATTTTTAAGTAAAGTTTCAGCCATGCCTGTTGTGTGAGGTAAATAAATGTGAAGTTAGGTGCAACATGGGAATTCCCATTACTCTCAGCCTATCTGTCTCACACACTGAATATTTAAAAAAATATCCTTAGTAAAAGTGGATAGTACAGCTATATTTTAGCTGCAAAGCATTTGGTTAGCTCAGGAAATCTTAGCGAACATGTTTAAAATGTAAATACTGCAGATATAAGTCATATACGTATTGAGCAAAAATTATTTTTATAAATCTCCTATCAGAAAATTGAGTAGTCAATATCAGACAATGAATGGACTCATGTAAATCAATATAAATATAACTTATTCGATTCCAATGCAAAATCTCATTACTAAGCACAGCTGAATTGATTAACAATCTTTACAAAGATAGGAATGTTGTTTTTTTCATCCATTTAGCTGATTCTTTATTCATGCCCACTTACAAGCACCACTACAATTGTATTAAGCCTGTATAATGTACCTAATTTTTAATAATTTATACAACTGATAAATTATTGTACTGCCCTGCACTATTTCCATTTGTTTTATCAATTATTGATTAATATATTGATGTCTACATCTATTAACCAAAGATGATGCTCAGAAACTTTCTACTAAACTAATCAGCTATGCCAAGTCTTGATATATTTAAATAGATGTAGCAACCTCTGTTCTTTAATGCTTGCTGGGACTAGGAACTGCAACTGTGAAATTAAGCCAGCAAGTATTTCCAAGGGACATCCAATTAAATACTCATCCCAAAAAAAAATGAAAGTAGATAAGCAAAGGGCAACTCTGATTCAGGGAAAATTATTAATACCAAATAGGGGTTGATGGTGCTCATGTGCAAAAAATCTTTTTTTTTTTAAATTACAAATTTACCTATAGGTGTCATCGGTCATTAAACATTAATATAAAAGCAAATTTTTAGATTTATTAGATTCATTGCAACATTTCTGCACCTCAAGAAAACAGTTATAAACAGAAATGTCCATGTACCAGTGAAAATCAAATCTCCCAAGCTGTCCATAGTTATCATGAGACAAAGTTCCAGTGGCTGAGAAAAAAATCTATGTGCACCACAACTTACACATTTAATGATTAAACAAGTCCTTAAATACTGTCAAGAAGCTTATTGAGCCATGAACAGTAATTACCACAGGCCATAAATGAAGCACTGTTAGTATAGGACATCACAGGGGATACTTACAACAACAAGTACCATCATATCTGAGGGGAAAACAGGTCACTGCAACTCAAACCTGAGCTTCCATGCAACCCGTGCCTTCCACAGTATACAGATAAAAAAGTCACCCCTTTGTCCCAAGCTCACAGGTACTACAGGCCATAATGCAAGTTACAAATGAATCACCACAGTTGATATATACACCAATGACCTCATAAGATTAAGTAAAGCTGTATTACTTTATCCAGATTGCAGGAAAATATGTTTCACTCCCCCACATCTTAGTGGCTCATGGGTATTGTCAGATCAGCAATTTATTAATAGTTTCATGCACACACCAATAAATCAATCACTAATATTCAAGCACATAGTAGACCAGAATTATTTCAATAGTATTTACAGCATACACGGTTCACCAACAAGCCACCACCAACGATAAAATCTCCATTACAGAAGCTTGTGTAGTCCAAAAGACCTTAACACATGACTTCTGTTAATCATACATGCTTTCTGTAGTGGTCTTTTAAACTATTGAAGAATTTATGTTTAAAATGGTATGTATCTAAATTGTGAAAGAAATGTTTTGGGTTTAAGTCCCTTAACTCAAAATCCAATACTAGAAATACTACAGGACCAATAATGGTTTATGATGAAATTGAGTGCTTGCTTGTAAGTGAGATTTTATTGGTGTGTGCGTGAAACTGTATTTAATAAATTAGTTTTAATTGCAGTTGCACTTCCTTTTCTACTTGAAATGCTGAGGATTTAGAAGGAAGGAACAAAATACAATTTTCAGAGGAAGCGTGAGCAACTTTTTTATATTTATGCATAATTATACATTTTATGGGAAATTAGAAGCATTATGACTTTTTAAGTGGGGAAAACTTTAGATTTAAAGCTCCATACCTCTATATTTTCTACAATATAGTATACAGTTAAAGGGATAGTAAACACATTGAGATTTGTATATAATATGTTTAGTTATGTATAATGAAACAACTTTGCTATATACTTTTTTTTATTTATTTTCCCCCTCTTTTCCTGTAATTTAGCTATCTAAATTGAGCAGTTTCTAAATCCCAGAATTTAAACTGCACTCTGCTGCCTTCTCATGGCTAACCTTGCTATATATCTTTCCCTAATTGACTTTATAACATAATAACTGCTAAACAATGCACCTAACACTCACACTATTGTTGGGGATAGCCTTGTTGTCTGCAAACTAAATCCCAGATTGGATCCTACAAGTAAGGCAAATGGTGGATAGAGTTTGGCTATTGATAAATAATTGCAGTAAAAAGGATGTTAATGTGTTTTAAAAATGTCAAGACGTAGCTGATATGTTATTCTATATCAACACAACAGAAATGTCTTTTAATTAAACAGTGTTTATGGTCCTTTTATATATATATATATATATATATATATATATATATATATATATATATATATATACATATATATATTAAAACCAAAGAATGCAGGATAGCGCAGGTTAAACAGCTAGTATACACTGATATTAATCAATAAAGATATTTACATAAAAGGTATAAGCCTGAAATCAGTCATACCATGTATGGAACAATTACAATAAAAGATATATATATATATATATATATATATATATATATATATATATATATATAACACGGAAGGGAACTGCACTCTCATACCGGACCGGGTACACATCCCATGACCCTGCATTGTGTGGCTGTTTTATGGTCTCAGGTATTGGAGAGGACCTTGACGTGGTACCTGAGCTTGTCCCATTTGGCCAGATGCGGTGACTAACCTTTCCATTTTTGCTTTTAAATCTTAGCTGAGAGCTTGTAAGTGAGTGCTGGGTTTTCTCTGTGTGTTGTATTAATTTGTTTTGTAATTTTCCCTATGGTTCTTGCACCCAGACCTGTCTGGGGTTAACTGCTTGTGGCTCTGGGGACAGCACAGCTTCCTGTGAGTGCCAGTGGCACCCAGGGCTGAGCATGTTGCAGGGTCATGGGATGTGTACCCGGTCCGGTATGAGAGTGCAGTTCCCTTCAGTGTTTTGTATATGTCTAGGGTGGTTACATATTCTTGTGCACCCTTCCCTTGTTTTCAGTTTGTTTGGATTTGAAAGCTTGCATTGTGTGGCTGTTTTAGGGTCTCAGGTATTGGAGAGGACCTTGACGTGGTACCTGAGCTTGTCCCATTTGGCCAGATGCGGTGACTAACCTTTCCATTTTTGCTTTTAAATCTTAGCTGAGAGCTTGTAAGTGAGTGCTGGGTTTTCTCTGTGTGTTATATATATATATATATATATATATATATATATATATATATGAGATATAAAAATATGTTATAAATAAGCAGTAAGATACACAGTCCCAAAAGATGACAAGAATGAAGTCAGAATGGCAATCTTCATCAATTTCTCCCCTTTTAGATGCGCACTTACTTCCAGTCCCCTCAATATTATGAGGTAAGAATCTAGCAATATCACTGATGGGCTAGGCACCTCCTGTAGTATGGATCAAGCTGATTGTGGGTCTCAAAAGAGAGTTACAGGTAAAGAAGTAAATAGCAGGGTGTTTGCAAGTGAACAGGGACTCTATTCACGTACCTCTTTTCCTTATGTGTCTGGGGTTGTGAGTCTAACCTTATTGTTTCCCGTCTTTGCTGCTCCTGTGCATGGCTATAGGGAGCCGTTATCCTCCGAGACTTCCACGCTGCTGTTTTTGGTGTGATGTCACTTAATGTCAGCGATTGGAAAATCTTGTTTGTTTCTGCAACCTTGTAAGGAAGTAAGTGCACATCTAAATGGGGAGAAATTCATGAAGATTGCCTTTCTGACTTCATTCTTGTCATCTTTTGGGACTGTGTATCTTACTGCTTATTTATAACATATTTTTATATCTCATATATATATATATATATATATATATATATATATATATATATATATATATATATATATATATCTTTTATTGTAATTGTTCCATACATGGTATGACTGATTTCAGGCTTATACCTTTTATGTAAATACATTTATTGATTAATATCAGTGTATACTAGCTGTTTAACCTGCGCTATCCTGCATTTTTTGGTTTTAATTTTTTACTGTATTAGAGGTGTGAAGGGACTCCTCTGCATTTTAGGATTTGGCTGCAAGTTTTTCACAGCTAGATTGTTGTATAGAGGTGCCCTATAAGATAATCTGGGTATTTTAAACAACTTTATAGTAGCGCCATAGGGTGAGTAAGGGGATTCTGTCCCCTATCTCATCATTCTTCTGTGCTATATATATATATATATATATATATATATATATATATAAATATATAATTATTTTTTTAAAGTGATACAATTTTTTTTTATGCTTTGTAAAATATGCTTTTTGTGTCAATTAGTTAGTAAGGACAGTCTGACTATCTTTAACATTTTCTTCCAGCATTCGTTGCATTCATTATTTAACATTAAAATGTATTTTCCTTTGTTGCATTTAAAAATGAAATTTTTTTAATGCATTACAGGTTTTTATTTTTTATTTTTAAAACAAAAAACAAAACGCCATGAGCCTGGAGTAAACAAAAAATAATAAGGGTCTGATTATCTAAATTTAGCCAGATAGAATGCGAAAATCATGATCAGCACTCACATGGGCTGCCCTTAAAAAAAATGCTAAAAAAAAATTAGCAGGATTTGTGCCTGCAATTTGCAAGATCTCTCCAATAGCAAATAATGGAGCTTGCTGTAAAGTGAAATTTTGCTGGCAACAGTGAAGTTAGCAGGAAACACTTTAAAAAATATTTCCCGTAGCTAATACAAATTAGATTACCCTGTTATCAGCATATATTATTTTACAATTTCTCCTGTTTTCTTATATATATGTGTTCCTCACGTTTCAGTTTGTGAGATAAAAGCAAGATCTGTAGGGAGTAAGCCCCTGTTCAGCCCACCAGCAGAGGTGGGTAAACTCATTTTACAATAAAGAAAACATTTTGTACATACAGGTTTAAATTTCATAGCGTTTTTTTTGCATTTACAGTCTAGTTTTACTACTAAACTAGTATGATTTCCATTTCTACTGTATGCAATAAATATTTTTTTCCTGTATAATTTCAATATTGATTTACATTTTTATAAAATATAATTTATGCAGCACTGTTTTGCTACCATTTTAATGCAATTTAACTATACAGTTTTTTTTTAACTTGGGTCTTTTTATTTCAATATTTGATTTATTAATTTCATAGAATTTTTAAATTACAATTTTTTTGGGAGACCTATTTTAGTATATGCAACTTCTTCACATACTAAAATGTAGGAACTACCGCTTTGGTAGACACACTATTCTCAAGGTAACAAAAAATGCCTTTAGACAATTCCAACAAGGGCTTCATAATATTGGCGAGATTTAAATAATGGGACCCTAAGAAATCTGTGTAGGAATATCCTTATCAACCAGACTGTAGCATGGACCAGTTTTCCACTTCCTGTTACTTTCAAAGCTAAAATATATAGTTTCAATGTAACCTTTTATCTTGAAGAAAAAAAAAAAAATCACAAAATGGTGATTTCATATGCATGATAGAAATATTTGATTTTAATGTCCTATTAAGCCTTCTCCTCTGCAGTTCTTGCATATCTATTGCACTATTTTTGTCTTTGCAAGGTTGTCGTGTAAGAAATTAGAAGAGAACACTATTTAAACAGCCCTAAAAGTATTACATTTTGATTTGTATTCATTTCAGACAAAGCGGATTTAGTCAAATGTCACCTTGCTAAATTTCACAGTCTCTGTGAGGTGCTTCTTTCTCTCTATAGTAAAGTTCTTTAAAATAGCTCTTATGAGGCGACTGTAGCCACAGAAAACAATTTACCAGATAAACTGATTTTAGTGGATTGCTCTATTACTATATTCTTTAGCAACAATTGAAGAATCCTTATTTATAATCCTTATTATCCTTGTTTATAAAGTGCCGGCATGCACAGAAGGTTCAGTAAAAACATGATATAAACAAAATATATTTGCAAAGAAACATGACACTGAAGGATTAAAGGGACATTTTTTTAGCGGGGTTATAAAACCTTCCGCTACTATTAAAGGGACAGGGTACGTATTATTAAACTTAAATGGATTGGTAAGAGCATGACCTTTTATACATCTTTTTAATTTAATTTTATTGTCAGTTTGCTTAGTTCTCTTGGTATTCTTTGTTAAGCACTAATCCTAAGTGACATCAAGGGCATGTTTTTATTAGCCATCTGACAGTAGTGTTTGCCACAATATTTATAGCAATGTTTTACATTGTTGCAAACACTGCTGCTTTAAGTTCACACTCCTAAGCTCTTATCAGCCTACCTATGTATACCCTTCAACATAGACTTAAAGAAAATCACATACTCTATCTGAATAAGGAATTATCAATTTTGACTGTACTGTCCCTTTATTAATACAGGCTGTGAGAGCTTTTCTGGCAATGGAAATACAAGATGAGTATAAGTCCCTACCAAGAATTAAGTTGATCTGAAATATTAGGTGGACTGCAGAGGTTGTGACATTTTGACACCCTTCACATTAAAGTCAAAATTAAAATTATATGATTTCAACAGATATTCCAATTTACTTATCTGTTTACTTATCTTTACTGTTATCAATTACCTTTTTTCCTTGCTTAAAGGTGTCTTGAGTTCTTTATGCATATAATTGTTACAAACATTGTTGGAAACACTGTTTTCACATAGTGCTCAAGACACATGCTCACTCCTAATCCTATTCATATGTCTTCATGAAAAGGATCTGGATTTATTTTTCACAAATGTCTGTTTAGCCTGTCAGTTCCTCCCAATTTTTAGACAGATCAGCAGTGCATTTCAGGGATCTGCTGCTCGTAAGGTTAGTTTCCGATCACTGCTGGCACTAAGGAAGGACACAAAAGTATTTACTTTACTAGGATGTAACTCTATATGTGCATAGGGTATTTCATGTTTATATTATACCACCATATAATTTTGTTAAATAACAGAAATGAGATCTTGGCTATATTACAGCACTGGAGAAGATGGCTGGTGTTAGAGGAGGCTTATTCTGAAATAAAGTGGATCTCCTTACTAACAGAATTACACCATATGGGTTTCTCCTAGGACCTCCGTTTTAAGCTTGAGCAACTCCAGAGCAGGAGTTAAAGGTACATCATACAAAAGGCCCATTTGATCCACCTGAACAAGGGAAAAAGCTTGAGAAAACCAGCAGGCCGCATGCTAAGCCATTAATTGATCTGTGTATTAAGCTTTAAGGAGTGCCCTTGTTTGTTAAGCAGCGTAGCATAAGAAGGTCATAAGAATAAGGTGGATCAGCAGAAATCATTATATTTTACAGTGACTCAAAATAATGCTAAGTATGTGCTGTCTGCCAATTGCTCTTCTCTGCTTTATAAGGAATGAGAATCATATTTCCTGAACATTCTAATCTTGTTTGTTTTGGCTCATCAAGCGGATAAAATATTTTTACTTGCTTTATGTCTATTGAATTTCTTTGCCAAGAACCCTTGAATTTTGTTTTATATAAAATATTGCTGAAATAAGACCTGTGTCTATGATATATATATATAGCAGAAAAGTAAAATCTCTTACACCTTTGGAATCTTTTTCCAGATTTGTTTGGCTCCACATTGTGTCTATATTATATCACCATCTGATATAGATATTTGTGTTGGAAAAATTAAATCTTTTACATCTTCAGAATGTACTTTTGAAAGACTAATATAAGTCTGGACTTGTTCAGCCATTCATTGCCTCCAAATTATATAGTTATATGACATAGCTCCCAATGTAGTAGCTTATAGTCAATTAATCCAGGCTTTAAAAACAAAACAATACACACACATATATATATATATATATATATATATATATATATATATATATATATATATATATATATATATACAGGGAGTGCAGAATTATTAGGCAAATGAGTATTTTGCCAACATCATCCTCTTTATGCATGTTGTCTTACTCCAAGCTGTATAGGCTTGAAAGCCTACTACCAATTAAGCATATTAGGTGATGTGCATCTCTGTAATGAGAAGGGGTGTGGTCTAATGACATCAACACCCTATATCAGGTGTGCATAATTATTAGGCAACTTCCTTTCCTTTGGCAAAATGGGTCAAAAGAAGGACTTGACAGGCTCAGAAAAGTCAAAAATAGTGAGATATCTTGCAGAGGGATGCAGCACTCTTAAAATTGCAAAGCTTCTGAAGCGTGATCATCGAACAATCAAGCGTTTCATTCAAAATAGTCAACAGGGTCGCAAGAAGCGTGAATAAAAACCAAGGCGCAAAATAACTGCCCATGAACTGAGAAAAGTCAAGCGTGCAGCTGCCAAGATGCCACTTGCCACCAGTTTGGCCATATTTCAGAGCTGCAACATCACTGGAGTGCCCAAAAGCACAAGGTGTGCAATACTCAGAGACATGGCCAAGGTAAGAAAGGCTGAAAGACGACCACCACTGAACAAGACACACAAGCTGAAACGTCAAGACTGGGCCAAGAAATATCTCAAGACTGATTTTTCTAAGGTTTTATGGACTGATGAAATGAGAGTGAGTCTTGATGGGCCAGATTGATGCTCCCGTGGCTGGATTGGTAAAGGGCAGAGAGCTCCAGTCTGACTCAGACGCCAGCAAGGTGGAGGTGGAGTACTGGTTTGGGCTGGTATCATCAAAGATGAGCTTGTGGGGCCTTTTCGGGTTGAGGATGGAGTCAAGCTCAACTCCCAGTCCTACTGCCAGTTTCTGGAAGACACCTTCTTCAAGCAGTGGTACAGGAAGAAGTCTGCATCCTTCAAGAAAAACATGATTTTCATGCAGGACAATGCTCCATCACATGCATCCAAGTACTCCACAGCGTTGCTGGCAAGAAAGGGTATAAAAGAAGAAAATCTAATGACATGGCCTCCTTGTTCACCTGATCTAAACCCCATTGAGAACCTGTGGTCCATCATCAAATGTGAGATTTACAAGGAGGGAAAACAGTACACCTCTCTGAACAGTGTCTGGGAGGCTGTGGTTGCTGCTGCACGCAATGTTGATGGACAGAACAGATCAAAACATTGACAGAATCCATGGATGGCAGGCTTTTGAGTGTCCTTGCAAAGAAAGGTGGCTATATTGGTCACTGATTTGTTTTTGTTTTGTTTTTGAATGTCAGAAATGTATATTTGTGAATGTTGAGATGTTATATTGGTTTCACTGGTAAAAATAAATAATTGAAATGGGTATATATTTGTTTTTTGTTAAGTTGCCTAATAATTATGCACATTAATAGTCACCTGCACACACAGATATCCCCCTAAAATAGCTATAACTAAAAACAAACTAAAAACTACTTCCAAAACTATTCAGCTTTGATATTAATGAGTTTTTTGGGTTCATTGAGAACATGGTTGTTGTTCAATAATAAAATTAATCCTCAAAAATACAACTTGCCTAATAATTCTGCACTCCCTGTATACACACACATACATACATACATAAACATTTGTAATGCACAAATATGGTGGTATATCTCATATAGTAATGCACATATATGGTGGTATAGCTACTAAAAATATCACATTGAGGTGATTTTATGCAACCAACTTGTTTGTGATTTTATTTTTTTTGCAAGGGTTTTTGCAGTGATTTTTGTTTTGCTCTCTCTACCTTTTTGGGGGTTTTAAGTGTTAAATCATAAACACAAGTATATATGAGAGTAGCCCTGAGGAAGCCTATAATCACTATTTAAGTTTATGGATACATTTATCAGGAGTCACAAATCTAAATATGCAGATATGCCTATAAAATAAAAATTAAAAAATATATTACTAGGAGCAGTCTTGATGTTCCATCAGAAGGCTTAGATGCGTCTATTAATGCAGCCACATTTAAAAAAAAAAAATCATAACACTTTCTACAGAGGTTAAGCAATTCTCTAACAGAATAGCAGAGATAGAAAGTAGGGTGTCTGATCTAGAATATATGACAAATGTACAGCAATTGTCAATTAAATACCATGAAGAAAAACTATAAGATCTCATGACAAAGTGAATATACTGCACATCTATAGGAAATAAAATCCCTTTAAAATCAACCAAGATTGCATTCTTATTTTTCAAGATTTCTCTACAGATACTCTAAATAAAAGACGAAAAATTGCATAATTATTTACGCAGCTGATTAAGCAAGAATTCCAAGCCAAAATTACATATTCTGGTAAACTTAGAATTATACATAATTCTAAAGTATTGTCCATAAAGAATTTGAAGGATGTTTCTGAATATATGGAGAAAATTAAAGATTTACTGATTTAGCATAAGCTGCTTGTAATATAGAGCTAAGTTGAGCCCAACCTTCTCTCTTTTATAAGCTATTATTTTATTGGATCTAGATGAGAACATTTTTAAATATTTTATCCTGGAATGTGGGAGGCAATAGCTCGTCTGTCAAAAGGAAGTGTATGATTAAGCATATGAAAATATATAAGCCAGATAGTGCAATCTTACAAGAAAAGCACTTCAAAGAACAGGAAATAGTTCAATTATGCTCCAATTGGATAGGCTGGGTTATTGCCACCCCTGGAACAAAAATCAAAAGAGATGTTGCATGTTTATATAGTAAGAGTCTTAATTACAAGATTATTTCACAAGAAATTGATCCTGAGAGAGATATTGGATTGTTCTGGTAGAGATAGAAAAATGTAAAATGGTCATATGTAATATTTATGCTCATAATACAAGTTTTTGGATAAATTATATACAAAATTATTAAATTAACTTGATATAAATCTTATTATTGCTGGAGATTTTAATATGTCACCTCATTCAAGCAAAGATAAAATGTATCATAGAAGTATTATTTGACAGAACAAAGAAACTAAAATATTTGCAGATTTCACTAAAAAAAAAAAGATATTTGGAGACTATTGAATCTTATATTTCTTATATTGAAATCGTATATGTGTGAATCGAAGGCTCATAAAGTCTTTTCAAGGATTGACATGTTTCTGATCATTGAATCCCTTTTGTCGTTTGAGAATAAAGCAGACATTAAAGAGATTTTGATCTCCAAACATGCAATTATATTTTTAGAAGCCAAATTAAAGTCTTCAACTGGAAATTTTAATAATAGTTTTTCCCTTTTTTTTCTAATCCAAAACATCAATTTTAGACAGTAGCCTATAAGAAAATTGAAAGAATATCAGTTTTTCAATCTTTCATCTTATGATGAGATAGAAACATACTGGGAAGCTGTGAAAACTTTTCTTAGAGGTCAAATAAAAACACATTTAATTAAGTTAAAGACAATAAATACATTTAGGGAAGTTTTACTGGCAAATCAATTGAGGAATAAATATAGGATATGTATTGAGAACCCAAAAACACTGGGATCACTATCTTAAGGTTAAATCAGAAAGATAAACTTTTTTAAATCAAAAGATGAGACAATAAAAGATCAGAACTAGAGACAAAATTATTAATTTTGGGCTAGATGTGCTAAATTATTAGCTAATATTCACCTAGATTATGAGTCTTGCGTTATGAGGGGTGCGTTGCTAACTTGCAGTTTATTATCCCCTCTCACTTACCTGCAGCGATGGTATTGCAGGTTTTTATCAACCCGGTGTTAACGGGCAAGAAATGAGCGTAGAGCAAAATTGTGCTCCATACCGCACTCCAATACCAGCGTTGCTTAAGTGAGCAGTGAGCTGGTTATACGTGCTCGTGCACGATTTCCCCATAGACATCAATGGGGAGAGCCAGCTGAGAAAAAGTCTAACACCTGCCAAAAAGCAGCGTAAAGCTCAATAACGCAGCCCCATTGATTCCTATGGGGAAACACATTTTATGTTTACACCTAACACCCTAACATAAACCCGAGTCTAAACACCCCTAATCTTAAACATATTAACGAATCATCGCAGACACCTACATTATTCTTATTAACTCCTAATCTGCCGCTCTGGACATCGCCGCCACCTACATTATACTTATGAACCCCTAATCTGCTGCCCCCAACATCGCCGACACCTACATTATATTTATTAACCCCTAATCTGCCGTCCCCAACGTTGCCGCCACTATTATATATTTATTAACCCCTAAACCTAAGTCTAACCCTAACACATCCTAATTTAAATATAATTTAAATAAATCTAAATAAAATTAATATCATTAACTAAATAAATCCTATTTAAAACTAAATACTTACCTATAAAATAAACCCTAAGCTAGCTACAATATAACTAATAGTTACATTGTAGCTATCTCAGGATTTATTTTTATTTTGCAGGCAAGTTTGTATTTATTTTAACTAGGTAGAATAGTTACTAAATAGTTATTAACTATTTAATAACTACCTAGCTAAAATAAATACAAATTTACCTGTAAAATAAAACCTAACCTAAGTTACAATAACACCTAACACTACATTACAATTAAATAACCTACCTAAATTAAATACAATTAAATAAATTAAATACAATTAGCTAAATTGCAAAAAACCCCACTAAATTACAGAAAATAAAAAACAAATTACAAGATATTTAAACTAATTACACCTAATCTAAGAGCCTTATCAAAATTAAAAAGCCCGCCCCCCAAATAAAAAAAACCTAGCCTAAACTAAACTATCAATAGCCCTTAAAAGGGCCTTTTGCTGGACATTGCCCCAAAGAAATCAGCTCTTTTACCTTTAAAAAAAATACACACAACCCCCCCAACCATAAAACTCACCACCCACACAACCAACCCCCCAAATAAAACCCTAACTAAAAAAACCTAAGCTCCCCATTGCCCTGAAAAGGGCATTTGGATGGGCATTGCCCTTAAAAGGGCATTTAGCTCTATTGTTGCCCAAAGCCCTAGCCTAAAATTAAAACCCGCCCAATACACCATTAAAAAATCCTAACACTAACCCCCAAAGATTTACTTACCGGGAGAAGTCTTCATTCAAGCGGCAAGATGTCCTCAATGAAGCCGGCAGAAGTGGTCCTCCAGACGGGCAGAAGTCTTCATCCAGATGGAATCTTCTATCTTCATCCTTCCGACGCAGAGTGGCTCCATCTTCAAGACATCCGGCGCGGAGCAATTAATGTCTTCTTCAGAATGAAGGTAACTTTAAGTGACGTCATCCAAGATTCTTTCAGCCAATCAGAATTAATGTTGAAAAACTCCAATTCAGCCAATAGAATGCAAGTGCAATCCTATTGGATGATTGGATCAGCCAATAGGATTGAAGTTCAACCTTAATTCTGATTGGCAGATTTCTATCAGCAAATTGGAATCTAAGGGACGCCATCTTGGATGATGTCACTTAAAGGTACCTTTATTCCGAAGAAGATGTTGATTGAAGAGGATGCTCCACGCCGGATGTCTTGAAGATGGAGTCGCTCCATGTTGGAAGGATGAAGATAGAAGATGCCGTCTGGATGAAGACTTCTGCCCGTCTGGAGGACCACTTCTGCCCGTCTGGAGGACCACTTCTGCTGGCTTCGTTGAGGAAATCTTGCCGCTTGAATGAAGACTTCTCCCGGTAAGTGAATCTTCGGGGGTTAGTGTTAGGATTTTTTAAGGGTGTATTGGGTGGGTTTTATTTTTAGGTTAGGGTTTTGGACAACAATAGAGCTAAATGCCCTTTTAAGGGCAATGCCCATCCAAATGCCCTTTCTAGGGCAATGGGGAGCTTAGGTTTTTTTAGTTAGGGTTTTATTTGGGGGGTTGGTTGTGTGGGTGGTGGGTTTTACTGTTGGGGGGTTGTGTGTATTTTTTTTAAAGGTAAAAGAGCTGATTTCTTTGGGGGCAATGCCCCGCAAAAGGCCCTTTTAAGGGCTATTGATAGTTTAGTTTAGGCTAGGGTTTTTTTTTTATTTTGGGGGGGCTTTTTTATTTTGATAGGGCTCTTAGATAAGGTGTAATTAGTTTTAATATCTTGTAATTTGTTTTTTATTTTCTGTAATTTAGTGTGTTTTTTTTGTAATTTAGCTAATTGTATTTAATTTATTTAATTGTATTTAATTTAGGTAAGTTATTTAATTGTAGTGTAGTGTTAGGTGTTAGTGTAACTTAGGTTAGGTTTTATTTTACAGGTAAATTTGTATTTATTTTAGCTAGGTAGTTATTAAATAGTTAATAACTATTTAGTAACTATTTTCTCTAGTTAAAATAAATACAAACTTGCCTGTAAAATAAAAATAAAACCTATGCTAGCTACAATGTAACTATTAGTTATATTGTTGCTATCTTTGAGTTTATTTTATAGGTAAGTATTTAGTTTTAAATAGGAATAATTTAGTTAATGATATTAATTTTATTTAGATTTATTTAAATTATATTTAAGTTAGGGGGTGTTAGGGTTAGACTTAGGTTTAAAGGGTTAATAAATTTAGAATAGTGACAGCGACATTGGGGGCAGCAGATTAGGGGTTAATAAGTATAATGTAGGTGGCGGCAATGTTAGGGGCGGCAGATTAGGAGTTAATAATATTTAACTAGTGTTTGCGAGGCGGGAGTGTGGCAGTTTAGGGGTTAATATGTTTATTATAGTGGCGGCGATGCCCGGAGCTGCAGATTAGGGGTTAATAATTTTATTTTAGTATTTGCGATGCAGGAGGGCCTCGGTTTAGGGGTTAATAGGTAGTTTATGGGTGTTAGTGTACTTTTAACACTTTAGTTATGAGTTTTATGCTACAGCTTTGTAGCGTAAAACTCATAACTACTGACTTTAAAATGTGTTACGAATCTTGGCGGTAGAGGCTGTTTGCCTCCCAGGACAAACTCGTAATACTGGCGCTATGGAAGTCCCATATAAAAAAGCCTTTACGAAATTTACGTAAGTTGGTTTGCGGTAAGGCCAAAATAGTGTGCGGTACAATAATGCTGCTTTTTTACCTTAACCCACAACTCGTAATCTAGTCAATTGTTAAAATTTAAAATATATATATATATATACTGTATATATATATATATATATATATATATATATATATATATATATATATATACATATAATTATATTGATACAGTTAAGGTAGGAGACATATGTTGTAACTATAGAGATATTAGAGATAAGTTCTTTAAATCCTTCAAAAAAATATATTCATAAGACAATGTTAAAGGGACAGGAAATGACAAAGTTTTCTTTCCTAAATAAGATAGAACATACAATTTTAAACAACTTTCCAATTTACTTCTATCATCAAATTTGCTTCACTCTCTTGCTATCCTTTGCTGAAGGAACTACATTACAATACTGGCAGCTAGATGAACACATCTAGTTAGCGAATCACAAGAGACAAATGTCTTCAGGCACCAATCAGCAGCTAGCTCCCACTAGCGTAGGATATGTGTGTATTATCTTTCAACAATGAAAACCAAAAGAACAAAGCCCATTTTAAAATAGAAGTGAATTTAAAAGTATTTTAAAATTACATGCACTATTTGAATCATGCAAGCTTAATTTTGACTTTCCTATCCCTTTAATATCTATAACAAGAGGACATTTTGGGACAAAATAATTATCCCCAAAGTCCTATCCAACAAATAAGATAAGCTGCACTCACCAATACAACAGGAAGACATTATTTATGCAATAAAATGATCAGCTAATAGCAAAGAACCTGGGCCAGATCTAATTCCGGCAAAGCCAAAATTATATAAAATTGTATCAGAGGAAATGACTCCAACATTATAATATCTACTTAATAATTATTATATCCATAATAAAATGTTGTCTCCATATTTTACTGAAGCTACCATAACAGTGATATTGAAGAAAAATAAGGATGCTGATTTGATAGACAATATAGACCAATATAGATCAATCTCTCTGTTAATTAATGATTACACACTTTTGACATACAGTATATTATAACTAATAGGCTAAAGATTATTCTAATTCCTTTGATTCATAAAAACCAATTGGAGATTCATGCAAGGTAGGAATTCATCAAGGAATATGAGTGTTATTTTTTTTTTTTATTTTTTTTTTAATATTTTTTATTGAATTTTTCAAATAATGTAACATGAGAAATAGTTAACAAATAAAATTGTTTTACAGCATATATGTGTTTTAAAGATGACAAGTTTTCAGGTAGTACAACAAATGAAGTTACTGGGTAAGGGATGATATCGTATCAAGGTATAGGAGAAAACACAAAGACGTACACCTTGCATGAGGATATAAGTAAACGCTATAGCATATTAAGGCATATGGGCATAGACAAAAACATAGATATCGCATGATAATACTAATGTGTTTCAGCCTGAGTAATATATATGCCAATCAATGTACAATCAATGTAACAACATTTAAAGTGTGTTTTCATTCATTTTCCGTTAATAATCTCTTTGGGTTCAAGTTTAATATTTTGATAGTAATTCTTATTGTTATGGTAATTTCAAGGGATACCACGTTGGAAGACTCAGGGTTAATCCAATTAACCCAGAGTACTATAATATGGGGGCGGGGCAGAGGTCATAATATGGGCTTAACAGGAGCTCCTCTTTCTGTAAGTACTTAAGCAAATTGTAGTATTGGTAAAAGTTTATAAGCACAAAACTATAAAAAAGAGAAAAAAAACAACAAAAGAAGTTAATCATATCTTGCCCAGTAATTGTGATGTGTGGGCTGCACCCTATAGTTACAGTCGTCTCAATTTACTTAATAATGATGATTATCCAGTAAGTTCTCATATAATAGAGCTGTAAAGACTTAAATAAGGGTCTACAATGGATAAGAAAACAGTGGTGTCTACTGAACTAAAAGTAATTGGCATGCCCACTGATCGTACTTCTCACAGAGTGCGATCAAAACAAGAAAATAGTTGTAGGTAAGGATGTGGGTGGCGCCACTTGGACTTCTGTGTTAAAATAGTGCTTTTTGAGAAAAAATTATTTATTTTGTATTATAAATGAGAGATGTATGTAAGATATTTATCTCGGCACCTTCAAGATAACAGGCAAATAGTGATGTGGAAATAAAACATTCAAATGTATTAATAATAAAAAATTATTACGAATTTGGTAAAATATATGCAAAACTTGGCTGAGTAAAATTTCGGATCAGGTCCACCCCAGACTTTGTTAAATAGAGGCCAAGGTATTTTTGAATGAGTGTGGCGTTGTTCTGGCAAGGACGCCGAAGAAACAGTCAGTACAATTTGTGTGAACGCAAGCAACATCGCTTATACCCAGAGGGTAGACTGCAATAATTCCAATACTTCTAAAGAAACACTTGCGGTTAATAACAATTGTATATACAGTATATCACTGACTTTGTATCCATACATTTTTAATATTTGCACTGTTCATACTGGATGTTTTTATGATCATTAACAGTTTAACAGATATTGGAATAGACAACGATGTGCACTAAAGTTGCTTTGTAATCAAGGCATAGCCAATTAAACAAATATTCTCAACATCAAGGGACAGCCTAAACTAAAGGTTTATGAAAGCATTGTACCTACAGTATAAAAAGGAGAGAAATATACACTTGCTCCTTGTGACTCCAACCAATTAACTAACTTTACAAATTGTGCACATAAGAGACTTTTTAACACAGTGTAATTAACCGCTCCTTAATCTAGTTTAGGTTTATCCAGTCTTTTCAGTTGTCATCCAGGATTTGATTACAAATCGATAATACACCTATAAATTGTGGATGTATAGTCATTGCTAGAAATTTGATGTTTTTTATATATTAGCATATATAGATATATTTTGTATATCTCAAATTCATGTTTTTAAATATAAAATAGTTAGAATATAGTAAGACACCGGTGTCAAAATTTTACTTGGCCAAGTTTTGCATATATTTTACCAAAATCGTAATAATTTTTTATTATTAATACATTTTTATGTTATATTTCCACATCACTATTTGCCTGTTATCTTGAAGGGGTCGAGATAAATATCTTATATACATCTATCATTTATAATACAAAATAAATAATTTGTTCTCAAGAAGCACTATTTTAACACAGAAGGCCAAGAGGCGCCACCCACATCTACAATGGATAATAACTGAAATGCAGGTGTCCAAAATCATACTAGATGAGGATTTGTGTTCTACCATCCTATATAACTGGACCCTGTCACTCGGACATGGGCCCTATACCCAGCGACAGTGGAATCAACCACATAAGGAATTAGGTAGATCCTAGTATTAAACTTTTTCAAAGCAGGAGCCTCTGAAGGCATTGAATAAATTAACTTTAAAAAGTAAATTTCTGTGTTAGAGTTGGGTTTGGGAGTAGATCCATTATCCAATTTTAGTACTAATAAAAGTGTGGGCTTAGTACAAACTCTATATGGGCAAAATTAACTCACATACAGGTACATTTTTTTTTTATCTTTTTTTTTTTTTGGCCTCTAAAGGGAGACTCTGAATATTAAATATGCTGTTCTAGCAAAACATCAAACTCGATTTTAGGTGTGGGTAGAAATAGGAGCAGTTTTATCAATAATACTAGGCTAAATCATAGTTATTTTGTTATAACATAGTACTGGAGCAATACATTAGACTTTAACTATCAACCTGTGAACCAATAAAAAAGCATTATATAAATCATAAAACATAGGGTTTATAGCATTACATACGATACATACTCAACCCAGATTTAACCTCTAATGTCAAGTCAATACACAATTAAACAAACAATTTTCCCCCTGACTATCACATCTGGAATAGGAATTAAGCTTGACAACATTCTGTTGAGAAAATAAGGAGCTTAAATATATTAATAAACTAAATTATAGGACTTGTAAAAGAAAAAAGAAACCTGTTGCATAAATATTTGGTAACTAGTCAATATCAAGTGCCTGTTAGTGAGAATAACAATTATTGGTCTTATAGCCCACAAAATAAACCAGAATACTACACAACATATTTTATGCTGGACTATAGAGCTTTAGCTGTAAAGATTTCCTTTAGAGGAAACACTTATTTAACTAGTCTCCTTCATAGAAAGCTTATATATTGGTAGACAGATTTTGTTAGATAGCATGTCTTTCACTAAAATACTTATAGACTAAGCCAAATATTTTGCAGGGTCCATACTACTTGTCAGAAAAGCTAATGTACTACATTTTGTAAAGCTAAAACTAGGATGGTAACTACCTGACATCTAAAAAGTACCACAACATTATCAATTGTGTCAGCTGGATAAGTTTTGGGATTAACTAGTGCCTAATTCTAGATCCCTATTACAAGTAAATGAGTACATATAGTATATACCTTATATTCAAAGAGAGGTGTACACAAAACGGTTAGAAAACATACAGTGAACTTGGTGTAGGCTGAACACAGTCACAGAGTATTGTAATGGCTATTAATATATATGCAGGCTTTACTAAGACTGCAAGTTGTCATTAAGAGGCTAGATCGATCTTCACAGTTTGTCCATTAACATATACATGAAGCGACCATAGGGCCTAACCCACCTGCTCAGCAATGTATTACATGTCTCATGTCTCACATTTACCCAACTCTAGCCCTGCAAGCCCTATAGCAGAAAGGCTCCATAATTAGTGAGATCGATGGCCGCAAAAAGAGAGGAGGTATCAACAGAAATGTTATTGTAATAGCCACCAGTCTTAGATCCCACATTCCAGTGGACAACAAAGACTTCTCCAACAAGAAAATAGTCCCACTTGGAATCGACTGCCAGAATGATGTGGGTCTAGTCTCATTTAGCGCTGGGGAAGGACTCAGCTTGTAAGATTGGGGACATAGAGGTGCCGTCTCGAGTTGCGGGAGGCTGACGGTAAGGAAATATCCCTGATATGCCCCCATCCGGTAAGAGGTACATCCATTAGTATTTGGGACATTATCGCATGTCTCTTCTCTATATCCTGCCAATTCCAGGCACTGAGAAGGGGAAATATTGTGCGTTGTGAAAGATGCTTTGATTAGTGTTCATTGCGAACACCAGTCTACATTGTGGGTGTGTTCTGCTGGAATGTCCCGAGTGAGGTGGTCCCTAGGAGGGTCATTAAGTGCAGCTCTTAGGGTGTTGATGAGATCTTCTTGGTACCAGTCAAGTAAGGAGCTGAGTTCAGCTATAATATGAGCTGTTAAATCCATAATTAATGGGGAAGTTGTTGCCTCCGTCAACAATGTGAATTGCGGATCTTCACTGTGTATTACTAGAGTGTTATTATTAATTGAACATTTTTGGATGGGCTTAGAAATTAGCATATGAGCCTACCTAGATTTAGCTTTAAACAGAGAATACAAAAAGCAAATTTGATGATAAAAGTAAAGTTGTTTAAAATTGCATGCCCTATCTGAATCATGAAAGCTTAATTTTGACTAGACTTTCCCTTTAAGTGTAGTCAATCTTGTCAAATTTTATAATATGTAAATACATTTTAGTCACTTGACCAAAACTTGCTTAGCTCAAGGGGAGCTCTTTCCAATCATTTACTAAGGGCCCCCAAAATTTCTACTGGCATCCTTGTTCTTGTGTAACTAAAATTACAGAATATATAAGATATAGGACAATTTAGCACAGTTCATGAACATATTATTTTGAACTGTCAGGAGCCAAAACCAAAGAGCTAGATTGTATCATATTCACATGAGAGTGAATGATTCTACTTGTTTATACAGAGACAATGCTAGTTTTCATGGATCCGATCATCGCCGTGTCGCCACGGCTCCTGGATCCATCTGCTCATCTTAATAGTGTCATGTTGCCTAGAAACGTGATGTGGTCTCTAAGCCGACCCTCTCTGATGACATCAGACGGGTCTTTAAATCTCCAGCGGGAATAATCTTCTGGGCCCGTTTGTTGGATCATTCCTGTATCCTGGGTTCGTGTTTTTTGTTTTGTGTACCTTTGTGCCTGATTATCCTTTGCCTGGCATATAGTGTTACTCTGCTTTGTCTGACCTCTCTCTCTTGAATTACCCTCTGCCTGCCATAAAGTGATATTGACCTCTGCTTTGCCTGACCCCTCTCTTGGATTACCCTCTGCCTGCCATAAAGTGATACTGACCTCTGCTTTGCCTGACTACTCTCTTGGATTACCCGCTGCCTGCCATAAAGTGATACTGACCTCTTCTTTGCCTGACTACTCTCTTGGATTACCCGCTGCCTGCCATAAAGTGATACTGACATCTGCTGTGCCTGACCACCCTCATGGACTAACTTTTTCCTGCCTTAAGGATTTTTTGCCTGATCACTCTCTTGGATTACCCGCTGCCTGCCATAAAGTGATACTGACCTTTGCTTTGCCTGACCACCCTTTTGGATTACCCTCTGCCTGCCATAAACTGATACTGAACTCTGCTTTGCCTGACCACTCTCTTGGATTACCCGCTGCCTGCAATAAAGTGATACTGACCTCTGCTTTGCCTGACCACTCTCTTGGATTATCCTCTGCCTGACATAAAGGATTTTCTGTTCTCTGTTTTGCCTGCTCTCAGCTTACCGTCTTCAAGAATTCAGTATGCAGCTTCCCTGTATCCCTGCATCTTATGTAAGTAATCAGTTCTGTGTATCCTGCATTATTGTTTTCTGATTACTAAGTGGGTCACGTCCTGGGTTTTTCTCAGTGTGCTAGTGTGTGTGATATATTCACTCTAGCAAATGGTTCTAGTCCTGGACTCATTCTATATGGCTGACACTAGTATTTGTTTTTAGTTAATATAATTTTATACAAGACTGACTCTACACATAATGAGGACTTGGGCAAAATCCCCAAATTGCTTTGCTTGCTTCCATGTTGGAGAAGAGAGATAACAACTTGATAGAAATTCGTTTTTTCACCCCCCCTTTTGATCAAAAAAAGAGACAATGTAACTACTTTGTGCCATTTATAAACATTTAAACTTTTTTTGCAACTAACACACAAAGCAGTGATTTTACCATCCCTGCTTGGCTACCAGTAACATGGTCCAATGATTTTGACTAGAGAAGTGCACGGGAATTTTTTTTGGCATGGACAAATCTTTCCTTTTGAAAATTCAAAATACTTCATACTTCGGTGTTGTTCGGTAATCGTCTTGTTTTAAACTAAATGAATAATGCCCATTCATAAATAAAATACTTACCTATGCGAGCTGGAGAGCCATGCTAACCTGCTCCTATTCTTCACAGAGCCCCGTCCATGCTACCTGGAGGCTAAGTGCAGAAGCTCCCAGGGCCTGCACTAAAGGATCTTCTCTTTTAGAGCAGGCCCAGGAAGCCACTCGCTAGTCCTCCTGTGAAGAAGAGGAGTGGGTTAGCATGGTACTCTGGGGTGCTTAGGTAAGTATTTTTAACTATTTACAGGAAACAAATGACTACTGCCAAATTTGTAATTTTTCCTTTGTTTACTTTAAATTTCATGCTGCATTTATTTGGATATTGGTCTTGTTAAAACAAGACATATCTGTGTTTCATCATCGAATGTGCATGCATAACAAAACAAATGCACACATCTAATTTGACTCCCTAATGCTTACCATATAAACACCACATATAAAACACACTTTTCCCTTCTATCTCCAATTGACACAGAAAGAGCAATGATGGTAATTTTTTGTTCCAGCCATTATGGTCCATAAATAAGGATAACACTGCTCTACAAATGGCAGTCTAAATTGAGTAAACACAAGTGTAATTGTGGGAAATATTTTATATTGATATATATTTATATTTATGAGGCAAATATGATATCAAATGTGTAGAGGGTACAGATTTTACAACTGATTTTGCATCTGTATAATAAGGAAATTCTAAAAAATATATTTGTAGAATTCAAAAGGTTCTAAGTAAGTAAATCTTTATTGTTTAACGATGAAATATGAATACTAATCAGAAAAAGCAAGCATAACTATACCAGTGAGATATAACGGTTCTAAGAAAAATAAAGTTGTCAAGGTACAGTAAAAGCTGAATTTGTTACCCAGACTAGAAAGCTAAATAAACATATGTTCTCTAGACTTGAGGGATACATAGATGGATCTCAGAAATGCAAACCTATACCATATTTCTAGTTCTGGAGGATACAACAGAAAATGATCCCTTGTAATTAGTACGAATTTTCTTTAATATTTTGAAATTGACAAATTCACTTTTGGAACCTCATAACTCATTAACATCTTCATTTCCAACATTTCAGAATTTAAAAGCAAGAATATAGAGATTTTACATAATTGGACTTAGCATGCAAGAGCACCATACTTGCACTAGACTATCTCTTGTCTTATTGGTGATTTCAAACAAGCAAATAAATATTTATCTCAAAGAATGATCAATGTGTCTAATGAAATTCCAGATCTCCCAATCCCTAGGGTTTCAAAGTCATTTGAATCTGCAAAGCAATCTTAATATAAAGAATAAATGGCTCATGTTGCTAGGAAATATGTTACCACTTATCTCTCTGTTGATAATAAAGGGACATGAAGCATACACTTTTCTTCATGATTCAGAAAGAGCATAACATTTTAAATCTCTTTCCAGTTTTCTTCTATTTTTAAATGTGCTTCATTATTGTGATATACTTTATTAAAGGAGCAGCAGTGCACTACAGGGTGCTAGCAAAACACATCTGGTGAGCCAAAAAAAAAGTGGCATATATGTGGAGCCTACCACCAGCAGCTAACTCGTTTCATTTCATTGCTGCTCCTAAGTCTACATGTGTATGCTTTTTAACAAAGGATAATAAGAGAACAAAACAAATTAGATCAATAAATAAAATGAAAAGTCATTTTAAATTGCATGCTCTAACTGAATCGTGAATGTTTCATTAAATTTTACTTTACTGTCCATTTAAAGGGACACTCAGGTTAAATTAAATATTCATGATTCAGATACAGCATGTCATTTTAAACAACTTTCCAATTTACTTCCATTAAAAAAAATGTGCACATTCTTTTATATTTACAATTTTTGAGTCACCAGATCCTACTGAGCATGTGCAAGAATTCACAGACTATACGTATATGCATTTGTGATTGGCTGATTGCTATCACATGGTACAAGGGGAGTGGAAATATACATAAACTTTGAAATTTGTTATAAAAAAATCTACTACTCATTTGAAGTTCAGACTAAGTGCTATTGCATTGTCTTGTTATCTTGCATTTGTTGATTATGCAAATCTAATGTGTTGACTGGTCCTTTAAGCAAAATAGCATATGCAATCAGATCAAGTATTTTGTCTGTTGAAAAACATTTATGATGAAGGAAAGGGTTTCTTCTGAAGGGACAATGGTAATGGTAATAATGTTTTCATTATAAATCAGACAAGATTCAATCTCAAAAGTAATTCAGGAACTATGAAGTCTTCAATACTTATTCTTCCAGAAAATGTGCTGGTGTTAAGAGTAACTGGTTTTCTGGTTCTCTGTTACAGGAATTACAAAACTCCCTGGAGAGTGCGTATGTGACAAAATACTAATACTATATCAGTAATACAATATAAAAAAACAATAAGTTGTTTGTGGAAGTGAAAAATATATTTGCCTTGGCACTTGGCATAGCTTCATCTGTAAGAATTGACCACAGTCCTCTCTGGTTACTGGCATCAGCAGGTAATTATCTGCAGAATAATGATCACATAAGGAGAACTGACCTGAACATACAAATATTGAGGATGCTAAAATCTCTATGAGAAAAGATGTTGGAACTGTATATTATTCTTGGTTTAATTTAAAATTACTAATAATAACATCTCTGTTCTCAACTTAGTATTGTAGTAGGAGAACTACCAATAATAAAAGAGGAATGTTTTCACCTAGGGATATCTGTGCATAAAAGCAAAACATTGACAAGGTAGATATTTTTTTTTTAATCCATGCCACTTACACAAACAGCCAAATAAATATTAATACATATTTAAAGCTGTATTAAAATAAACATTTTATTTAGAGGCATGTTCCTTAAAGGTTAATAAAAATACATCTCTCATTTTATGTTTGAATTCTAATAATAATACAATGCAAAAAGTGTGCATAAAATAATTCCAAGCCAAATGGGAGTCATTTATATAGTGAAAAATGCAATGTGCAGGACTTAAAAGTACAAGCTATCTTTCACCAATTGGTATATTTCCAAGTCTTCTTCGTGCCTCAAAGAAAAGAGTGCAAATAGTCTAGGGCATTCATCTAATAATATTGCAACTTTTTAATAAGATCATCCAATATCTATTAACAATATCCCATACTCCCAGCTCTTGTGTGCTATGTTTTAAGATTAAGGTTCCTCTTTCCCTATAAATGTTTTTTTCAAATTTATTCTGTAATAATAATGCCGGCCTTTTCTTATTTTTAACCTATGGTGTTTTTTTTTATTTAATTTAACCTCATCATAATTGTTCTCTAAAATTGTTGTTTTAGAACATCTGCTTGTTCTTCATCAAAATTCTCTTTGCAGTTCCATCTTAAAAACGGACTGTTCGGTATATTAGCTAACCAATGTTGATGATAACAACTTGTATAAAATAAAATGGTTTACACCAACTTTTAAACTAAATGTTTACTCCTAATTTCATAATTTTAAACATAGATTTCCAAATCACTCCACTCTTTTTGACTATAATTCCAAGTTAATTTAATGTTGGATTCATTGTTTTTAAGGTAACTCATTCAGACCAGATAAAAAAACAGTAGTCTATGTTACAATGATAGGAAGTGTGACTGTATAAAATAAGTTGTGCAAAATCCCACAGCTGTAATAGCTCTATCTTATGTAAGTAGCCTCTTAATACTATTTTTCATACACTTTTGAGAAACACTCTAAATCTAATTAAAGGGGGACACTAAACACCAAATTTTTCTTTCATGATTCAGGTAGAGAATATAATTTTAAATAGCATCCTAATGTACTTCTTTTATCAAACGTGCTTCATTCTTTAGATATCCTTTGTTGAAGAAATAGCGATGCACATGGGTGAGCCAATCACACGCGGAATCTATCTGCAGCCACCAATCAGCAGCTACTGAGCCTATATAGATATGCTTTTCAGCAAAGGATATAAAGATAATTAGAATTAATAATCAAATTAGATAATAGAAGTAAATTAGAAAGTTGTTTAAAATTGTATATTCTTTCTAAATTATGGAAGAAAAAATTTGGGTTTCATGTCCCTTTAATAAATATATACAAAAAGTTATTAGAAACAGATTTAAATTATGCCTATAAATAAAATATATAAAATATTGCCTCTTAAGCAATATATTTGGTGGTACAGTATATAATGATCAAAATGCTACAAAATTAAAGAGACATGAAAGCCAAAATTAAACTTCCATGGTTCAGATATTACCTTTTGGTTTCCTTTGCTGGAAATACGCTCAGTAAATACGCTCAGCAGCCGCAACAATGACTACTAAAAGCTAGCTGGTCATTGGTGACTACACACATTTTTTTTTCACATTGGCTTAACAATTGTGTTTAGCCAATTTCCATTATTGCAATTCTGCACTGGAGCTGACTTTAACTCTGGGCAGGAATACAAGTGGAGAAGGTACTTTATCTTCCATTCAGTTTTGTGCAAAGAACAACACACAAGCTGTTATTACAGGTGGATGATTAAACATTTTAACCAAAGCATTTTTTTGAGATCTGAAATGAAGGGTTATCACGTTCTAGTTTGTATAACAAAACACATGAAAATGCTATGGAAATAAAAGTTTTATGTAACATTCAGATTTAATACTTATTAAACAAAGTTTTAATAATGAAAATATAAAAGGTTTTGTGGCAGAATTAAAGGGATGGGACTGGGAAGGGGTTAAATGTTTGTGTATCTGTGCACATATACAGAACTGAATGAAGAACTCCACTGCTTGAGCATATTTTTGGCCTAGTGCTCGAGTGACCGTCAACACACAGAGCCGGCCGGGTGTGTGCATCTAAGACAAACCGTTCGCCATTACTGAACAGAAATGCGATCAGGTACATTGATATGTATTATATAGAATGCAGTATGCTGAACGTTTAAGTATAACTATTCTCTATTTGCATAAGGGTGGTCACTAGACACGTAGTATCCCACGGTCATTGATCATTTACTGTATCGTGATTATATTCAGTATCCTTCAAGTCTGTAACAGGGTCTGATGATTCTGTCTGCTACACCTATTAGTTTATATTGAAATCTAAAGATTATGTATTTTATGTCATCGGATTTTGCCCATACAGTTGGATTGTGTCCATTGGGCTGACTGTATATATACTAAGTGCACATCATATCAGTGTATATTTCACAATAGCACATAATACACATTGATTCAGCATATGTGTTAGGGGACACATGGGGATTTATAACACATGTAGATCTTACTTTATCATGGTATATATAAAAGTATGCTTGATATGTGCTCTCTTTCTATATTCACTACACTTTGTAGCAGTATGGTGCACATATGATTATTTTTTATATGCGCTCTTTTTGATATATTCACTATATGTTTCTTATATGTTTGTTTAACATGTACTGTCTGCATGATGAGCAGCTGTTAATACTTGCATTGCATGTGAAATTCATTAGGGATTTCTGTGTTGTTGAGGATGACTATGGTAACCATTTTTGGTGCAATTTTCACTGGGGGAGGGGCATGTTTGGCTTTATATTTTCAGTCATTTTTGGTTTGTGCTTGTCTGAGGAAGGGGAGTGTGTCCCCGAAACATCACGCTTGATAATAAATATTTGATGAGAAGAAAAAGTGATTGGGATAGCGCTAAACAGCTGCGAGTCTTATAGAGTGAAATAAATGTATGTGATTTTGGATCGATTTTTATCTGAATATGAGGGTGTCCCTGTTTTGGGTTGTCCAATTTTGGGATTACTATTTTGATATATGAGGATCCCCGGTTTATTTTGATCATATAACCGGGATGATAGAATAATTTCTATATTTTTAAGATAGTCTTATGTCCTATGGTTTTTTATATATCTCATAGATATTATTATAAAATATGATGAAAAAAGAAAGGAGCAAGTGCTTAAAGATATATGTATTTTTATTCCTATACAGATAAGATTCCTATCGTAAATTAGTTAACAGTAAAATCTAACGCATAGATGCCGGCATCTAGATTTAAAACATAATTAAAACAGTTTTTTATTTAAAATTTATACTTGTTATATTCTATCAGTATTACTGCTGGTTTTGAACTATAATCGTGGTTTTATGAAAGCGGCTCTAATTGGCAACATTTGATACACAACAAAAAGTTTCTATTCCTTAACATATATGTATCGTATATTAAGTTTGTTACAATTACAATTTTTCGGTGCAGATCTAGTTTTACAGTGTATTAGCTAGATAAGTGTGAATACCACATATTTTTACTTAGACATTGATATTCCAGGTCTACGGTGGTTTGTCACAGTGATAAATGGTAGTTAGTGGATTTATCTGTCATATATACGTGTATAAGCAGATTGTCTCTTATTATAAAAACCTTGGTATATTGTCCATACTCTGGATTTCCTGATCTTGATAAAGGCCCCAGGCCCCAGGCTGAAACGCGTAGAGATTGCTGACAGTCACAGGATATCTAAACACAGAACCCAGCAGGTGAGAGGTCTTTCCCGTGTTCGGGCTGGCTAGGACAGGTACATCGAGCCATATCCCACTTTCTAGGGACAGACTCCATATGTGTAATTCCTATCCAAGGATCCAGTAACCGTTCCAGCCTCAATCACCTGGCTTAAGGGTTATATAGACACGAGGAGAAATCCACAATTGGGTCAGGAAATACCTGAAGGACCCGGATTTAAACCAAAAAAAGAAAACAAGGGAGAACACACGGAACTACTTCACCAAAAGACCGGCCGGTCACAACTTTAACTGAGGAAATCCAGAGTATGGACAATATACCAAGGTTTTTATTAGGGATGCACCGATACCGATACTAGTATCGGTATCGGTGCCGATACTTAGCATTTGCACAAGTACTTGTACTCATGCAAAATGCTCCGATACCTCTACCGATACTTTTGGAGTTGCTTTGAGGGAAGGAGGGACGTGACGCAAGGGAGCTTTTGCCTTTACTTCTGCCCTTAGTATAGACACGCTGCCACGCTAACACAAATTGTTTCAGGAGAACACGCTACAGGGGGTGGGCGGACCCAGTGAGAGAGCACAATAGAGCGACGGCACGTGGAGGTTTGAGGTAAGCTGATCTAAAATGATGATCAGTATATGCATAATCTTGTGTAACAGCAAAAATTGGGCATAATTGTAGTCCCAGTGTAATTTAAACGAACGTATGCTTGTTTCATATTCAAAGCAATTGCATATTTATATCAGTGTCAGTGATATAAGATTTTTGGCAGCAAGTTATCTACAAAACGTTACATACGTTTTTCATACATGTCAAAATATGGCACAAGCTAAAAAAGGAGACTGTAGCTAAGTATTAAATAAAAAGGTCTCTTTGCTTAGAGCATTTTATTTTTAAACAAAAACGGTTTGTTTTTTTGCTTATCAAATAAAATAAAAGTTAAATTAAATGTATGAAGTCAAAGTTCCACTTCCAGAATGCTGCAGTGCTTTTCAGGCCACTGTTTTATATGTTTTATTTATATTTTATACATTTTGTAAAATATGGTTATGGACTGGTAAATATTAGACCATTTTTTCTAAATATATTTAGTTCTGTAAGGTATACAGAACAAATTTAAATTCAGTAATTTTGAAACAAGCAATTCTCCCTTTATTAGTTCTTAATATTTATGGCCCTGTTTAATTTTATGATGCAATGTGTTAATTTGCCTGTTAAAAAATATTTCACCTCTAGCATGTCTCTCTTTTGGAGCAAAGATACTCTTTTTAAGAGCAAATTCATTTCTCATGATCCTATAAATGTTCATTTTTGAAAACCTTCTGGTTTTCAAAGGGAACAACTACCCTTACAAAAACTGGTAAAATCAACCTTTGAATTTGTGAAGCTCGGCATGTGTACTTGTGTAGGACTTAATACATTGTACATGAATACATTTTTATTATTGGCTTTCTGGACAGGATTTTATATCATAAAATTAAGCTATTTTTTTATAGAGACTTCTACGTCCCTTTCAGTGTAAATCATGATTTTGCAGCTGATTTATTATATTGTGTCACGGTAGCATGCTTGGTTTCTTCAACCCTAGCATGCTTAGGCATTGGCAGTACCTCTTCAATCCTCTCACATATTTTATTCCAAGCAAACTCCTTCTGAATTTTATACACTGATAAAAGGGACAGTAAAGTCAAAATTATTCAGAAAGAGTTGTGTTTTTGGTATTCTTTGTTGAAACACATATTTTTATATGCTCACTAGCAGAAATACGCTACTGGAAGCTAGCTGATGGTGGCTGCACATATATTCATCCTGTCATTTGCTCACTTAACTTGTTGAGCTAGACCCCAGTAGTGCATTGCTGTTCCTTCAACAAAGTGTGTCTGTGTGAGAGTGTGTGTGTCTGTGTGAGAGAGTGTGTGTCTGTGTGAGAGTGTGTGTGTCTGTGTGAGAGTGTGTGTGTCTGTGTGAGAGTGTGTGTGTCTGTGTGAGAGTGTGTGTGTCTGTGAGAGTAGCTAAATCATTAGTCTCTGTATTGCTCTTGGGAAACTGTCACATGACAAAAAAGTATCGGTAATTGGTATCGGCGAGTACCTGAAAAAAAGTATCGGTACTTGTACTCGGTCTTAAAAAAATGGTATCGGTGCAACCCTAGTTTTTATAATAAGAGACAATCTGCTTATACACGTATATATGACAGATAAATCCACTAACTACCATTTATCACTGTGACAAACCACCGTAGACCTGGAATATCAATGTCTAAGTAAAAATACGTGGTATTCACACTTATCTAGCTAATACACTGTAAAACTAGATCTGCACCAAAAAATTGTAATTGTAACAAACTTAATATACGATACATATATGTTAAGGAATATAAACTTTTTGTTGTCTATCAAATGTTGCCAATTAGAGCCGCTTTCATAAAACCACGATTATAGTTCAAAACCAGCAGTAATACTGATAGAATATAACAAGTATAAATTTTAAATAAAAAACTGTTTTAATGATGTTTTAAATCTAGATGCCGGCATCTATGCGTTAGATTTTACTGTTAACTAATTTACGATAGGAATCTTATCTGTATAGGAATAAAAATACATATATCTTTAAGCACTTGCTCCTTTCTTTTTTTCATCATATTTTATAATAATATCTATGAGATATATAAAAAACCATAGGACATAAGACTATCTTAAAAATATAGAAATTATTCTATCATCCCGGTTATATGATCAAAATAAACCGGGGATCCTCATATATCAAAATAGTAATCCCAAAATTGGACAACCCAAAACAGGGACACCCTCATATTCAGATAAAAATCGATCCAAAATCACATACATTTATTTCACTCTATAAGACTCGCAGCTGTTTAGCGCTATCCCAATCACTTTTTCTTCTCTTCTAAACTTCGGTGATAGTGTTTTTGAGGTTACATCACCATTCGGGATTAGCTAAGAGTCTGAGTGTAGAATCTTTGTATTAACTTTAACCCTCTATAATAAATATTTGATGAAAAGACCAGTGAGTGCCTTCCTTTACCTTGCATATTTAAATAGACAAAAAGCGAATAGGAGATGCAACACTCTATACACTCTCTCTATAGCCAATCCCAAAAGAAACAAGTGGACTAACCTCCAAAAATCCACCAAAAGCAAAACTAGAAAAAAGGGGGGTGTCTGGGATGGTGCTCCAAATAAGAGCTAGGAGATGAAATAGGATGTAGGATTTGTATTGAATAAAAATAAATAATAGAAAATTTTGCATATAATTGATAATCAATGTTAATATATAATATTACTAAAAATATTACTAAAAAATATATAGAGCAATGTATTCAGATAAATAAATAGAAAATGTAGTAACATCAAATAATATTTAATGATTAATAACAATATAACAATGTAACACAATAATTTAAAATAGTGATGCCGGCATCTAAAAACAATACATATGGGTGAATAAAGTTGAATGCAAAGGAATAATGAATAGCGTAACTGAGCTTAAATATATATGTATCACAAATAATGTAATGGGAACCTGTGTCCTCTCGGGTTTATGCAGCCATTGCGATAATCAACAGAAAGGTCCGTAAAGAATGTCTATACAACCCTTAGTTGCAAGAGTGGATTCCGAAGCAAGTTTTGTATCCTCTCTTTTAATTTTGGTCGATGTGCAAATTTTTAGCATTCTCCGTGAGCGGTGGAAGAAGCAGTCCTCTTCGTGTTGCAAACCAGATCCGGTTTAAAGTTCAGGAGTATTGTAGTTTAAAACACCTGAGTGCTCCACAGGTTACAATTTAGCCCAGTGGGTAAACAGGGATAAGAACACCACAGATGGATCAGTATGAGTAGGTCCTGGGACAGGGATTATACATGTAGAGACAGCTCAAACATAGTTTTTATAGCTGCTCAATGCACCTGTCCTATCTACTTACATTTCCAATCTGGGTATAGAGATGAGTACAAAAGTTCAGTAGGCAAATCTACGCGTTTCAGCCGCCAGGGGCCTTTATCAAGATCCATCTTGTAGACAGTATACATTTGTAATCAATTAATTAATAGATAGAATTCTATCAGCCAATTGGAAGCTAAGGGACGCCATCTTTGATGACGTCATTTAAAGGTACCTTCATTCAGCAAGAAGACATCAATTGAAGAGGATGCTCCTCGCCGGATGTCTTGAAGATGGAGTCGCTCCGTGTCGGAAGGATGAAGATAGAAGATGCCGTCTGGGTGAAGACTTCTGCCCTTCTGGAGGACCACTTCTGCCCGTCTGGATGACCACTTCTCCCGGCTTCCTTGAGGACATCTTGCCGCTTGGATGAAGACTTCTCCTGGTAAGTGGATCTTCGGAGGTTAGTGTTAGGATTTTTTTAAGGGTGTATTGGGTGGGTTTTATTTTTAGGTTAGGGCTTTGGGCCGCAATAGAGCTAAATTCCCTTTAAAGGGCAATGCCCATCCAAATTCCCTTTTCAGGGCAATGGGGAGCTTAGGTTTTTTTTAGTTAGGGTTTTATTTGGAGGGGTTGGTTTTGTGGGTGGTGGGTCTTACTGTTGGGGGGTTGTGTGTATTTTGTTTACACGTAAAAGAGCTGATTTCTTTGAGGCAATGTCCTCCAAAAGGTCCTTTTAAGGACTATTGATAGTTTAGTTTAGGCTAGAGGTTTTTTATTTTGGGGGGCTTTTTTATTTTTTATTTTTTTATTTTATAATTTTTATTGAAGTTCAATTCATGGCATACAAGCAATGTTTTTCAGTTCAATCAATACAAGAAAAAATAAATACATTTTAAATAACCACATCAACATTATAAAGTATTGATTAGGGATAATATTGAACATCCTATTTGCCTGTTAAACTATAAGCCTTCTGCATAACAAAAGAGGCCACTTTTGGACCTCACAAAATAAGAAACAAAAACTAAGCAATAGAAGACTTCCATGGACCATAGGGGGCTACTTTTGGGTCCCAAATGATGAACTTAATTTTTCCTAATTTATGAGATATATAAAAAATCAAACTGAAAATTATATATATATATATATATATATATATATATACACATATATATATATATATATATATATATATATATATATATATATATATATATATATACATATACATATATATATTAACTTGGAATTTAGGCTTTTTTTCTTCCCTTTTTGAACCACTCTGGTACAGTCTAGAGCTTAAGTATTGGAGGCCTTCACCTTTGGGCACTTAAGCATTAATGTGGGGTTACACTGAGAGAGAAAAAACTAATTATCCATAGTCTAATTTATTAATTGACTCATTCAACCTTTGGTTATGTACCCCATTAATCCAAGATGTTGTGATTCATGGGTCCTCAGACCCTATATTTAAAATGGGATATGGTCAGACTAAGGAGTAAAGGAAAATAGGATAAACTGCGTTAAGATCTATAATAGAACTAGAAAATCTGTTCCCTGTTTGAAGCAACAAACTGATACAACCATTAACAAGCTCAGTGAGCAATCATAATATCCATGAGGGCCAACTTAATTTGCATATTTGTGGTCTACCCAGGACCTCTTTATTTGGAGTGAGAATAACATGGCAACGGAGTGCCTACTTAATACTAAAAATTATTGAGAGCAACATACAGACTATAGGTATGGAACGGGCCATCCACTTATAATGAATTTATAAACTAAAACAAAGTAGTCTCAAAAACATGTTTTCTGCAACTTGACTAATGCAACATAGCTGGGATAGAGGTCAGCGTTAACAAGTAAGGCATACTATGATAAGATAGCAATATATAGTTGTATGGCTTTTGATATCTTCTCTACAACAGTGCAGATATACTGAGGGGCTAAGTATTGGCTTGAAACCTGCTAATATGATGAAAACCACTCTGACGGTCTCCATATGGGCTGTATGGATAACGTAGCACATGGATAGCAATGAGATCCCCACAATAGTGACCTACTGTCAAATCAAGGAAACTTTCCACGTTAAATAGGTCTGACTGCCTCGGCCGCCGACAGCCTAACCTTCATCTAGACAGTATTGTGAGCAGTCTCAGTAGTAAGGAAAATCCCCGGGAAACATTAAAAACTAGCATAGTGGTATAGTGATATTGTATAGCTTCGCACTGCATTTCCAATATACATAAACCCAAGCTACTTAGCAGTTACAATGAAACAAGCACTAATGTCAGGTAGTTTGTCTGTGCTCAGAGGAGGAGTATACAGTTCTTGTGTTAGGAACCATGAAATTTAATACTATTATTTAAGCATGTATCATGTCTGAAGTCCTACATGTTAACCTTATTCAATAGTAGGGTAGCAAGCAGTATATATTATTTTGCATGACGAAATGGCTTATTTAAAGAATATTCTCTATCTCCACACAACTGCTACATTTTCAAGTACATCCCCTCCATATTTCTTTCCTGAATGTCCCCTTGATGGCACTCTTTCCTCACTCCCACCTGTGAACTAGAAAATATGGTTTCTCTTTTTAGTACAAACTGCATTCGTTATCCCTTATTCTTATTCTATTGCAAGTACTGAGTGACCACTACCCCAATAGAGATATTTTAAAGAAGCTGCAAAAAAAAGACATATTAATAGGCAATGGAATAAATCTAACTCTTTAAGAGAAAACATATGAAAATATGCAAAAGTACTTAAAATAAACATCAAGGTAAATAAATGTCCCAGACTTCAGTCTTATAAGCCAAAATTAGGATTTTCAAAAAGAAATTAGCAAACATGTTTGGCATAGCGCGGGTTTTGGGGAGCCAAGAAAATAAGTCATTAAGTGTAGCCAGTAGTATAAGTGAACACCCATAGACCGGATAGTACCTCCAAGGGGGTTAATCCGATACCGATTTTGTCTAAGCTTCTCGCCATGTCAGCCAATATGTTCCGGGGAGCCGCTATGCTATGATCCCTGATTATCTGTATAAGGCCCACAGAACACTGGGTGCTTGGAAGCGGTGAGCGTGATAAGAAATTGAGCGATTGCGGCCAAGGTTCCGTCTGGGCTCTAGGTAAGGCACCATCTAGGGATCTCTCAGCCGAGTATGTCTTGGTCTCCTGTATTGTTGGGGAGGTTGAATTAGCAGCCCTGAAATCATCTTCGCCACGCTGCTGCAGACCAAGGCTATGTTCAGTTTTACCTTCTGGATGTTGAGCCGAGATCTTTGCGGTTTCTATTGAGGGCTCTCCAATTTCCAATGCGGAGTCTATTTCCTCTAAAACAGGTGTTAGGCGGTAATATTGAGGAGTGTTGTCATCTTCATAAGCTGTCTGCACAGATTCAGGCTGAATCATTAGCCGGGAGATGTAGCTGTACCCATTATTGAACGCCATGTACAGATTCCTGTCAAAGGCGGTTTGATGGTCTGCCAGTAAGCATCGAAGTTCCTCAAGGATATGTAGAGCATTTTCCATGGTAATCCTAAGTAGGGAGCGTTAGACAGGTACTCAGAGTGGTAAAAGCAATGGTTTGCAGAATGTGTTGCGTTAAGACTGTTCCTGGTTCTTTGCAGTCAGCACTATGGGCTGCTTAACGACGAGTACTCCTCGCCAGGGGGTAGTTGAAAGGCCTCGGCCTTAAAGTGTACTCCGGGTGCTCAAAGTCACGTCCAACTCGAAGTTTTTAGGCTCACCCAATGCGGGATCTCTAGTGCTTTAAAAATCAGGCTGGGTAACAAATAGGTGGGCCATCTGAAATGTTGTTTTAAATGAAAATGTTGAAAAGACTTGAGCAGAGTGGTAATGTGCGACCTATCATGGCCGCCTCCCGGAAGTTCCCACCGGCTTTTTTATTTTGATAGGGCTCTTAGATTAGGTGTAATAAGTTTAAATATCTTGTAATTTGTTTTTTATTTTCTGTAATTTAGTGTTTGTTTGTTTTTTAATTTAGCTAATTGTATTTAATTTAGCAGGTAAATTTGTATTTATTTTAGCTAGGTAGTTATTAAATATTTAATAACTATTTAGTAACTATTCTACCTAGTTAAAATAAATACAAACTTGCCTGTAAAAAAAAAAAAACCTAAGCAAGATACAATGTAACTATTAGTTATATAATGTCAGGCCCTGAGGACCATGCTGCTGTGGAGTTGCAGCAAGCAAGATAAAGTGAGCTTATAAACATTTATTTTATGATTTTTCTCCTTTTCCCATAATGCCCTATTGCAGAGGTTTGCATAGTCTTTGATTATCATACCTTACACATTTCAAAGGGAAGTTGACTTCTCAAAGCTACTTTGCATTCTGGTAATGTGTACTGGGTTTGGGGCCCTGAAACTAGATTTGTCCAAGGATCTTAACTCTTCAAAATGATTCTGAAATGATCAAACCTCTGTATGAAGAAATATTACAATTTTCTGACAGAAAGCTTCTGTTCAAAGGTAAATGAGTTGCTATTTCCTTTAGTAGCTTAAGAAATAAAACTTTAAAACCAAACCCACTTTAACTTTAGAATCATGTAAAGAAGTTTTAAAGTTTCTTCACCTTTACAATTCATCAATCTTTATTTTTTTTAAATCCCCAGTAGAACAGAATTTAAGATTGATTTAGTTTAGGACTGCTAGCTTAAAGGGACATTAAATGAAAAATGCATTTGCCATAAAGGGATAGATTACAAGTGTTCATTGCTCAAACGTAAATTTTGCTAAAGTAAGCATTCTGCATGCATCAGGTAGAGCATGTATTACAAGTTGAAAGTAAAAAGTTTCCATGCGAGTGAAACCTGACACAAGCTAACCCAAGGACTTTGAATACCATGACCACATTAATGTGTTCTCCCCATAAACTTCAATGGAGAGTGTAGAAGAAAAGGCCTAACACTTATCGCTCACACGCTATATTAATATTAATTATTATGTTTTATTTTTTTTATTTTTTTTAATAAATATTTTTGTTGAGGTAATAAAAAAAATCAGAGTTACAATCGCAGTGTAAAGGACAATATCTCAGGCAATGGTATATGACATTAATTCCTCTTTTCAAACATGTATACCCTGAACAGCAGTAGGAACAAGGTATTGACCTTAGTGATGCCTCATTTGTTTTGTTAGATAATAGAACATTCAAACGTCAACAATGTAAAGTAGATCCACTCGTGGGATCTGATAACTGGTACTCATCAGAAGACAGAGTTCTTTAGATTCAAAATTTCTCATTGTGAGTCATATAAAATAGAAACCAAATGTTGCATAAGTGTAATCATCCAAGATATGCAAGGTGGGAATTCTTGAGCTATAAAATGTTAAACATCTAATGGATATATCGTGGTAATGGGGGGTAGGTAGATAACCTGAGGAACTGCTGTTGGGAGGTGGGACATGGGGGGAAGAGGAGAGGGTGAGAAGAAAAGAAAAAAAAAAAAAAAGGGGGGGGGGGGAAGGAGACATCTCAGCAGGCTTGGAGGAGTGATCGGGCCACCACCAATCCAGTTCAGTCCCAGGGACTACGTATCAGCCCAGTCTCCCGCCTAACTACTGATATTTCTAGTCTCTCTATACTCCTCCCATGCAAACCAGATAGAGCAGTAGAAATCATAGCGACCCTCAATGCATATTCTTCCATTTTTTTAATGTAGTCTAGGGACTCTAGGACTTGGGTCAGCGTGACAGGGGTATTTTTCGACCACTGTCTGGCTATAACAAGTTTTGCCGTCAGGAGAATAATAACACCTAGTAATCGGGAAGATCTTGGAAGGCCCTGCAATCCAAGATGAAAGAGCGCCATATCTCCTGTGAGTGAGACCCAGTCTCTGGAGCAATTCCGCCACCTGGGTCCAAAAGTGTCCCAGCTTGGGGCATTCCCACCAGATGTGTAGGTGTGTACCCCGCTGTGCGCAGCCTCTCCAGCAGTCCGCTGACCGGGAGGGGTATATTCTATGCAACCTGGTCGGGACCCAGTGCCACCTAAGTAGGATTTTTAGATATAATTCAAACAGGTTGGAGCATCGAACTGCTGCAATGACATCCTGGAGGGCACGCTGCCACTTCCCATCAATAGCCACCACCCCCAAGTCCCTCTCCCAATCCTCTGTAGACTGAGTCTTCATGAAGTGAGGGGAGTTAAGGAGAGTTCTGTAATGGAACGATAGGGAACCCCGCAAAGGTCTGCCCCCCAACCATCTCCTCTCCCACTTGGTGAGGACTCGCATGCTCGATTTTTGAAATCCCCAAGACAGGAGGAGTGAAACCAGACGGAGGTATTCAAACTGTAACTCTCTAGGGAAATTATCCGTCGGGTAAGTGTGGGGGGGGATAGCTAACACATCTCCTCGATACAGATCTGACAGTAGCCTAATCTCTAAGGCCTCCCATTTCTTGGGATGGGAGTCAGGGAGGCAATATAGTAGAGCCTTAATGGAGTGTATTGGGGAGGGGTGAGGAGCGACAGAGTTGAGACACCTCAGCTCCCTCCAGAGTTTCAGGCAGGTCTTGATTATGCAGCTGTGAATGCCGCTCAGAACCTCTGCATGGTCTGGAATCCAAATAAGATCGGCCAAGTCCACTCCGGCAGGCAACGATCCCTGCTCTATCCGGAACCACCCAGAGGAGCAGTCCCTCACCCCCCAAGCAGCTATATGCGAGAGCATAGCAGCTTTGTAGTATAATGTGATGTTTGGCACAGACATGCCCCTGCACCTTTTTGGCTTTTGTAATTGGGTCAATGGAAGCCTCACGTGATGCCCTTTCCATACATTCTTCGTAAAGACAGATTGAAAGTGGTTGAGGAGATATGCCGGGAACGGGATAGGGAGGCGTCTAAAGAAGTAAATCAGTTTTGGGAGCAGGAGCATTTTCACAGCCGCAACCCTACCCGTCCATGAAACCTCTGAGACCTTCCAGCCAGTAACCGTCTGCTGAAACTCTCTGAGAAGGGACCCATAATTTGCTGTCACAATTCGTTTGGGATCATGAGAGAGCACAACCCCCAGGTGCTTTAGTCCTTCAGTGGACCATTTGAACGGGTAAGATTCTCTCAAGGTCCCCAGTGTGGTTTCAGATAAGCCTATAGCGTAAGCCTCAGTCTTAGTATAATTGAGTTTATAATATGTCAGGTTAGCAAACTCTGCCAATATTTTGAATAGTTCAGGAAGCAATTCCTCCGGCTCAGCCAGGAATATCGTCAGATCATCCGCAAATAGTGCTAGGGTATGCAGGGTATCGTGTAGCATCAGGGGTTGGATAGAAGGGGTCGCCCTGAGCCTGCTCGCCAGAGGCTCCATCATCAGGGCAAAAAGAAGCAGTGACAGAGGACACCCCTGTCTCGTGCCATTCTTGATTTTAAAAGCTCTAGATACAAACCCCAGCCCTCTCACTCTAGCAGATGGGCCTGAGTACAGGGCCATCACTGCCGTGATGAAAGCACAAGGGAACCCAAAAGAAAGTAAGACCTCAACCATGTACTCCCACCGGACCCTGTTGAATGCTTTTTCAGCATCTAACGACAGGGTTACCAGTGGGTTCCCGAGTTCAGCTGTCTCAAAGAAAATATTCAGGAGACGCCTAGTGTTGTCTGAGCCCTGGCGTCCCGGAGTGAATTCCACCTGATCTGGGTGGATCAAGACCGGAAGGGCTTTATTTAGCCTTGAGGCCAGAATTTTTGCGTATAATTTTACATCGCCATGCATTTATGAGAGATATTGGGCGATAACTCTCACAAAACTCGGGGTTCTTCCCGGGCTTGGGTATAGTTTTAATTGATGCCTCTAAGAAATCTTGGGGGAACCTACCAGCGACCATGGCCTCACCGAACACACGGGTAAGGATGGGACACAGTTGGGCCACAAATTTTTTGTAAAACATGGCATCAAACCCGTCCAGCCCTGGAGATTTGTGTGCCTTAAGGCTCTTAACCGTCGTCTCAATCTCCTCCGCCGAGATAGGGGCAGTGAGAAGGTCCAATAGGTCTTCAGGAACCTGCGGTAGTTGAAGTTTGTTAAGGAACTCAGGGATAGCTGACGCCGGTGCAAAGTGTGAACAGGGGTCATCAGATATCTGGTATAGACCACTGTAATAGTCAGCTAAAACATCTCCTATGTCACTAGGGGAGTAGAATTTTCTATTATCTCTTGTGACAAAAGCTATCTTGCTTAGTAAGGTTCTCTGTTGAAGCTTGTAGGCCAGAAGCCTATCCGCTCTGTCCCCTTTGTGGTAGTACCTCTGCTTCAAAAGATAGAGCCCTCTCTGAACCCTCTCGAGCTCGCAAGCCTCAATCTGTTTTTTAAGAGCTTGGACTTTCCTCATCAGGGAGTCCGATCTAGCCCCTCTAAGCTGTCTCCTGGAAATAGTGTAATCCTGATAGAGTTGGGCCAAGCTAGCCCCTTTGAGGCTTCTGTTTTCCGAAGACTTTTGCATAAAGAGTCTGCGGAGATAGGCCTTAAGTGTCGCCCACAAAGTTAGTGCCGATATGGACCCCGTATCATTTATACTGAGGAACCCCTCTATTTCTCTTATCCAGAAGGGGACCTGAGAGTCGGCGAGGAGATACTCCGGTAAGCGCCAGGAGTATCCACCCTCCCCCGGGAGGGAGAAAGTGATATCTACAATCACTGCGTCGTGATCCGACCATACACAAGGTATGATCCTAGCCGCCACCATCTGTAACATCCACGAGTGGCAGAAGAAATAATCGAGCCTTGAAAAAGACTGGGAAGGGGGTGAGTAACAGGAATAGTCGTCAACATCAGGGTGCAGGGCCCTCCAGGCGTCATGGTACGAGTGCTGAGAAACAACATTTCTAAAGAGGTGAGAGTAATGCTCCTCCCCCCGATGCGGAGGGCCCCTTCTCTTTGACTGTCTATCTCTGCTCAGGTCCCACACCAGGTTGCAATCTCCGCCTATAATAACATGCCCTTGCTTAAGTCAGCTCACCTTATTTAGTAGGTTGCTAAGGAAGTGAGTCTGGTTGACATTAGGGGAATACAAAGCCACCAGAGTGACCAAGATGTTGTCCAGCCGACAGACGCATATTATATACCGGCCGGAGGGATCAGATTCAAGATAGATAGGCTCGTAGGAGATATGCCTACCAATTAAGACAGTTACTCCCCTGGCCTTTTTATGGAAGGTAGAGGATAAGCGAATCGGGAAATCTCTAGGGTGAAACATGGTGGCCCGAGACTCTGTCCAGTGGGTCTCCTGTATATACGCAACATCTAGACGTTGAGTTTTCAGGAATTTAAGAAGCAGGCTTCTCTTAGAAGGGGAATTAAGACCACAAACATTTAGCGTGCCGATTCTCATTGTAGGACGTGAGAGAAAAAAAAAAAAAAGGGGAGAGAGAAAGTAAGGAAGGTAAAGGGTTCAAAGACTTCTAGGGGGCGACGGCAGGCATCAGGTGTGGCATGCAGATCATAGTAAATAGGTAAATACATAAAGTCATATGGGCATCTGCAAAGCTGTGATAAATGGCATTAGCAACATCGTAGAGAAACAGTAGGTAAGAGGTGTGCCCAAGGTGGGCGAGTGGTGGGAGTACCTAATGGGAAGAGAGAAAGGGATGCAGATAGTGAGGGAGAAGGCAGGAGGAAAAGACCCAAGGCATGAGGAATTAGGGAAGAAGGGGGGGCGAAAGTGAGAGAAAAAAAGAAAGGGAAGGTAATCAGGAGGAGTAAGAGAAAAGGGAGGGAGAGAAAGGCGCCCGGAGAAGGCATAGCCCAACTTACTAACACTATTAGAATTATGAAACATGAAGAGAAATACTTAGTATAGTAAATCCTAGGCACAGCAGGACATTAATACATTCTCAACATTTGACATTTCACATGAAACAATCTATTCCTTTGGCTCCTTTTATCAGGAGAACTTTTCATCGAGTATAGTTACGACCCATCAGGACATCATGTGAGCTAGGTGAGGAAATGGAGAGAAGGCAAGAGGAGGAAGGAGGTGGGGAGAAAGAGGGGGGCCAGTAGGGAGGAAAGGAAGGGAAGGAAAAGCAAAGGGAAAGAGTGACCCTTAACTACACCACTTAATTAGAAAATGACTTGGTAACCTAGTTTAGACGTTAGTAATATGTAATTCGCCTATAGAAACATTAAACAATAAACATTTAACAATTATTAAGAGGTTCAGTCATTAGTACGTTACCAGTCCTCTGGCAACGTCAAGGCACTTGAAATAGTCTCAGTCCTCAGAGAGAGCTGGTCAACAAGAGTTAACCTGCATCACAACCAGCTGAAGTCATGTTGTAGATAGGAGATAGTCCTCTTCAAGTGTTGAAAGAGATTGGATCATAGAACCGGATCTTGCTGAGGTTGTTCCCGCCTGCGTGGGTTCCAGGCCTGAGCCCCCGGTCTCAGCGGGGGTCCCGCTCTCTGCGGGCGAGGGGGGTCGCCATCCACATTTCCAGCAGGCAAATTCCAAGCCCTCAGCAGGTCCTGAGCCTGCCGCGGAGTAAGGGCAGTGTGTTGAGTGCCGTCTTTGGTGATGATCAGCATTGTAGGGTATCCCCATCTGTACCGGATTTGGTGCATTCGTAGGACTCTGGTGGATTCATTGTAGCTTCTCCTTTGTTGAAGCGTAAAGGAGGACAGATCTGGGTACAATGCGATGTCCTTGAATTGTTCTGGGAGTTGTGGTTGTCTCAGAGTAACTTTCATAAGTCTGTCTTTGAAGGAATAGTAATGGAGCCTGGCTATGGTGTCTCTGGGTTTATCCATAGGGAGATTCTGCGGTCTAACCGCTCTATGTATTCTATCAATTCTCGCATCGTGTTCCCCTGCAGGACCCATAATAGCTCTAAAGAGTGCTTGGGCATACTTTTCTAGTTCCTGAGGGCCCACAGACTCTGGGATTCCTCGTATTCTTATATTATTCCATCTGGAACGGTCTTCTAGGTCTGCTAGTTTCGCTTCCAGTGAGGACACTTGATCGGCAAGATTTTGAGTATAGCTAACCCAGTTCGTATGGTCTACTAGAAGGTCTTCTTGTTTGCGTTCTATAATATCTGTTCTCTCGTTAACTGTGACAATGTCCTTCCTTAGGTCATCAAAAGACCTCTCTAGTTTGTCGAATCGTTTTGCAAAGGACTGGGTTTGTTGGTCCAATAACAATTTTATAGAGTCAATGGTGATTGTTTCATTCTGCGTGCGGGAGGGTGGCGAGCTCCTCGCGCTAGCCCTACCTTCAGATAGAGGAGGAAAAATGGATCTGTCATCATCTGAGATGTCTGGTATAGGATCTCTAATGGGTTGGAAATTATCCCGGACTGTATGTTTGGAGGGGTGGAGTCCCTTCGACTTCCTTTTGGCTTGTTGTGACATTGTATAGCAGGATCTTTAGGTGCAGGAGTAAAGAACTTCAGAGGCCTTATAGTAGAAGAAAGAAAGTAGAGTCTCAGCTGGGGAGACCTGGCAGGCACAGCTTTTTCACACCAGTGGGGAGGGGTGCTGCAGGATTTAGCACCTCATGGCCAATCCAAGTATGATAGATAAGTGAGGAATGTCTCTAGTACAAGGCTATTCGGCACTGGTTACAGGGTAGTCAGGCTGAGGGGTGAGTAGTAGATAGCTTCTGGAGCTGGTATTCCTTAATATGATGTGTCTCTCCCCAGGGAAAAGTGCCACCACTGGGCTCAGCCGGGAAAGGGAAGCAGGGTATGACCCGCTCTAGGAAGTAGAGCGGGAAAGGAGGGGGAGAGACACTATAATCCACACCTCCCTGACAGCCGATAGAACAGAGGTCTTGGTTTTCAGGTGGGATCAGGGGTGGCTAAAGTAGTGTGGAGTTTAGATACAGAATCCCTGCACCTACAAACGTTTTAGGAGATCCAATTTTTGAGCCAAGCAGAGTGGGGGTTTGAGACAATTAAACCCTACAAGTCTGTGAGACCACCAGAATGCAGGATGCGCTAGGTGTGGGCAATTCGATGGGGGTCAACAGGTCAAGACCTGTCTCACCATAGGTAGTACACTTAAAGATGTATTAAATGCTCCAATATGCAATGTCAAGGTGGTAATAGCTGGGGCACCTGCAGCAAGTAATCTCAATGGGCCTGTTGTTGGCGTGTAAAACCTGCTCTGTAATAGGGCCTTAAGCAGAGGCCAGATTGGCAAAGGTAGGCCTAAAAGGTCGGTCCCACTCAAACTCAAGCCTATCTCACTACTATGTCCCAGGTGACCGAGAGACACTGTCCGCCCCACCCCTGCTAGGCCACAAGGCTGGACTAGCCTGTTCTGCTACAGACTGCAGAGTAAGGTCCCCAAAGGAATGTGTTCAGGTGTCTGAGGTGACCCAGGAAATAAATGCAGGTCCATTGAATCAGTAGATAGTAAACACAGTTTTCTGGAGGGACCAAATCACTGAGGCTGTTTATTCCCTAAGCGTTGCTATGTCTAGGAAATTAGTAGTCTCTTATTGCATGTTCCCTCTAAGCTGTCTTGTAGCAGTAAAGCAGCTCCCTATTTATTGGCCACGTGGGTGTAATGATCCGGAGTGAAGCTCCAACAGATATGGCTGGGAGACTGGTAGCTTCTTATTATTTATATGGTCCGGACTGTCTCTTAACAGTTAGGCAGCTCCCTGCCTAATGGCCACGTGGGTGTGGTGTTCCGGAGCGGAGCCCCGACCCTCCGGAACAGAATGTGCTGTGCTCTGCCTGTGGACCCGTGAAGTCCAATCTCTAAGGCCAAGTGACACTGACTAACCTGGAGTGGCATCAGCCTACTAAGAGGATCGCTGGTCTTGGTTGTGTGTGTCGGACCACACTGCGTCCACAAGCCCAGCAGCTTCTTCTTTTCCACTGCTGTCTGATGACGTCACTTTGCGATGGCGCTCCTTCGCGCCTTTACAGCTCCGGTTAGCTCCTCTGCAGAGAGTGGAAGAGAAGGCACCTTCAGTTTTCTCTACTTCTCCGGTTAGCTCCGTCAAGCAGGCAGTGTCTCCCAAGCTGCCAGAGGCAGACAGTGCGTCCCGAAAAAGGGTCAATGTAGTATTTAGTCCGCTCACGTAGGGACCTCCAGCAGGGTATAAAAGCTGTGTGCCCCCGGTATATAACTAAAGTAGATCCTCAGTCTCATCCGTAGCTTAGGTGCATTAAGAAGACATAAGGGGATAAGCCAATGCAAACAATTGGGAGAAAATAACTTTTAAATCCTAGATTAATTATAAATATGCAGGAGCTCTGTAACTTCGTGTCTACTCCTAATTATTAATATTTGACTTAGAGAACATTTTTATTTTTATTTTAAAATATAATTAAAGGGATAGTCTAATCAAAATTAAACTTTCATGATTTAGATAGAGCATGCAATTTTAAGCAACTTTCTAATTTACTCCTATTATCAGGGAGAACAGCTGTGATGCCAGTTTGAATTGTTGCAACGGCTATGACCGAGTAACATATTTGTCTTGAAGAAGGCCCAATCAGGGGCTGAAATGTTGACTACTACACTATGAACTTGATGTATGATTAATAAAAATTCATTTGGATTACTATTTAGAGACCTGTGAGTGTCCTTCTAAATCTATGGTTCACATATATATATATATATATATATATATATATATATATATATATATAATGTTAATCTAAAATAGATATCTAAACTTATATATATATATATATATAGCAACAGATATACAGGTATAGGTGTATATAGATATACACTGTATATTTTAATATATATTTACAATAAAAATAACATTGATCTGTATGTGATATTATGATTGGAATGTTAAATATGGACAGTAAATATACAGTTAAACAGATAAATATATATATATATATATATATATATATATATATATATATACACACATATAGTATATATATATATGTGTATAAATACAATATAGCCCTTTACAATCACAATAACTTGATTTGTATTTCTATGAATATTTTTTATCAGATAGTGTTTGTATGAGGGTAACAGTATATTTCAATGCATTTATGTTGTTTAGTGCAACTCTTTTTTTAACGCACTACCCCGAAGGTTTTCAGTCATGATAACTCAACAATTGAAAAATGTGATTGTGCTCTTGTGATAGCATTTACTTTTAACTTGGAATACGTGTGCAAAAAGTAGCCCAAAATAATTTTTTGTAATTAAAAAACTTTGCAATTCACATTCATTATTGATTTTGCCTCCTTTCACTGTAATTTAACTTTTAAAACTATAATATTTGCTCTCCCCAAAGAGGCTGGAGAGCATTATTTGGAATGCAAGTACTCCTAAATGCTGCACAATGATTGTCTGATATGTGCAGGGGCTTGTTTATAACTATACCTAATTGGCCACAGTAAAGTAAACCTGATTCAAGAGTATGTTCTGGGTCTTCAAAACAATACATTTGTTTCTAATAAAATGATAGCAAATGCTTTTAAAACATTTATTTTGCTTGCATATCCTTTGCAATGCAATGAATAATTTCTGGTGCCCAATAAAAGATTCAACTTGAATGTGTCTTTAAAGGGACACTGAACCCAACTTTTTTCTTTTGTGATTCAAATAGAGCATTACATTTTAAGCAACTTTCTAATTTACTCCTATCATCAAATTTTCTTCATTCTCTTGGTATCTTTATTTGAAATGCAAGAATGTAAGTTTAGCTGCAGGCCCATTTTTGGTGAACAACCTAAGTTGTCCTTGCTGATTTGTGGATAAATTCATCCACCAATAAAAAAGTACTGTTCAGAGTTCTAAACAAAAAAAAAGCTTAGATGCCTTCATTTTCAAATAAAGATAGCAAGATAATGAAGAAAATTTGATAAAAGGACTAAATTAGAATGTTGCTTAAACTTGCATGCTCTATCTGAATCACGAAAGAAAAAAATTGGGTTCAGTGTCCCTTTAAGTTTTGCATGTTGCTTGAATTATTTGTATTCTTATTTTCAAATTTGGTCACCCTATTACATTTATTTCTTAAAAAAAATAATGTTGTTGAATGAGCTAGTGTAATTTTGGTCCCATGTGCTCTGCTTTCATCATATTTCTAGTTTGTCTATAATATATTCAAATATACTGAGTATAAAGAATACAAAATGACATGATCATTGCATATTATATATATACAGTCAAGATATAATGTACAAGGATGTCAAAAGACATGTTTTCATAAAACACATTTCAAGTTTTGAAAATACATTATCAGAAAAAAGAAGTAGCATTTCCTTTTTTTATATCATTTTCCATTTCAAATAAATATGTTAATTTTATTCATTATGGTAGCTGTTGAATTTATGCTATGTGGATGACTTACATTCTCATCATTTCAATGGCAACAAGCTATGCATTGAATCCATGCATTTTAGACTTTTAAAATAGATTGTAAAATAAACAGTACACCTAAGTAGAATTCATTACAGAGTAAATGAAATATGTTACCAATGCCTAGATTCATACATTTGATGCTATCACATTTCATATTAATATAAACCTCTTTAATTAAAGCTTTGAGTATGTACATCCGTAGGGAAAAAAGAAAACAAGTTTTAACATAGGGATTGTATATAATTAAAATAATAATTCCCATGTTTAACACATAAAATTGTAGCTTACCAATATCAAATATTTCTGAAACTGTGAAAATTTTGTAAATTAAACAGTACACCTAAGTAGAATTCAATATACTGTAGAGTAAATTAATTTTGTTACCAATGCCTAGATTCATACTCTTGATGCTATCACATTTCCTATTTATAAAAACTTCTTTAATTAGGCCTTAAGTATGTAAATCCGTAGGGGAAAAACCAAACATTTTAACATAGTGATTTTTATATTGTTAAAATAATAATTCCCATGTTTTGCATGTAAAAATGTCACTTACCAATATCAGACATTTCTGGAACTGTCACAATATAAGGTCCATCTGGAAATTCAGGTGCATTGTCATTGATATCTTGTACTTTAATAATAAACTCAGACTCAGGTTCAAGTGGTTTGTTAGTTCTTCTGTCGATTGCCTGTGCATGGAGGACATACTGATTTTTTTGTTCCCGGTCAAGACTTTTTGTTGCATGAATATCTCCCGTTGTGTCATCAATAAGAAATATAGTCCCAGCACCTTCACCCGTAAGAATGTATTTCACAGATCCATCACCTTTGTCCGAATTTGAGTGCAACTGTAAGATAAAGACATATATTTTTAATGAATAAAAAATGTAAATACAGGTGTAATGTTCAGCTCAGTACACTAATACATTAATTTTACTTGAGATAGTGGCGTATTCAGGTTTTCTGATGCCCTAGGCCCTCCCAATCCCATCTCCCCGGGTTTTAGGCCTTTATTGTTCAGGGTATAAAATGACTAATTTTCTATATGGCATTTCCAAAGTAAATGTTCATGTTCAAGTGCATATGTGTGTATATGTGGGCGTGTGTGTTTATGGTGTGAATATGTGGTGTGTTTGTGGTGTGTATGTATAGTGCAGTGTGCATGTGTAGTGAAGTGTGTGTGTGTGTGTGTGTAAGTAGTGAGATTTAAAAAGTGCTGCCCCCCAAAATCTGCTTCCCTAGGCAAGTGCCTTGTTTAAGATACAAATAAAACCTGCTCAACGGAGCGCCCCTGGGGTATGTAAAAACAAATCCTGAGATTATGATAGGCACTAATAGAGTAAGGGTATATGTGAAAAAAATGTAGATAATATCCTAGGCGGCAAGCAAATATTCCCAGTGCGTCTGCACACGGACAAAATAGCAACAGTCCATCCAATGTAGGGAAAAATAAGCGCTCCAAGCCCAGAGATATATAAAAGTTCAATTTTATTCCAAACTTGTTAAAATCATACAAGATAGATTAAAAAGTGGTAAGCACAATAGTGCAAAAACAGGTTGTAGAACAGGTGCAAAAAACAGCAAACGTTTCGTGCTCCATGCACTTGGTCACAAGTGCCTTGTTTAACTAGGCCAAAATACGTCCCTGACTTGAGATTTTGGTTCCATTGATAAATTAATTATATGATAATACTCAAGTGGCTTGTCATCACATCTAGAACATTCAAAGGGACATTAAAATAAAATGTTTTTTTTTTAATTAAAATAGAGAGTATTTAAGGGGTATGATGTTTTTTTTTTGTTTGTTTATTAAATATATCTACTGTAACTTATTTTTGTTTTCATGCCAGTGGACCAGTGTCCTTCTCCATCAATCGGGGGAGTTGTCCTTATCACCTAATGACAAATTAATCCCTAGGGATCAGTTCTGCTCAACTATGCATTTCTGTGTACTTTCGGTATTAATGCAAATAGTTTTAACAACCTTTAACATCAAATTAGTGAAACAATTAGAGTTAATCATATTTTAATACAAGTATATAGCTTCTTATAATATTTAAAGGTAATAATAATTATTATTATTATTATTTTTAGTATTATTATTATTATTACTAAAATTTCCATTATCAGTTATATTTTAGTATGTTGTTTTCGTCATGGATTAAAGTACTGACTTTTTTTGGATTACCATAGGTCAAGTTTATCTGCATCATGCATATACAATAACTTTAGGCTATTTCTGCAATATTTGTATTGACGAAATCAAAATAATTCTGTACTGAAACATTCTTCACTCAGGGCTAGGCTTTCAGAATATGCAAGACGGTCTGTCTGAATAATTCAAGAGCTATTTGTCAAGGTTGTCTCCTGAGCCTATATTTTGGTGTTTATTTTCCTTATTCATAACTCAAGTATTCTGAAACTATATGCTAGTGAAAAACAATACACAGGCATTATACAACAGTGTGACATAAATGAAATATATTTTATGAATAGCATTCATGTAAGGTATCCTTGTTAAACATAGCTATATGTTTTCAGAAGCCTTGTAAGTCTTCACAGAACAATTTTAAGTACATTTGCAAGGTACTCAGCAGGAATATTAAATAATAAATAACACAATTTTATTTAGTTGCTTAAAATAACAAAATATATTTCAAACAAATAAATTAATAGTCAACAAAATAAAATTAGATGTAATCAAAGTGCAGGATATTTTTTTGTCTGGTAATTCTATATAGAGCTTGCTACAATCATTCTCATTGGCACATGTTGGTTTTCTCATTACACAGAAACAACAATATATAGTGAATTTACCTTTATTTCCAAAATAGTAACTAGTAATAAGTAGGTATGAATTTGGAATTAGAAACTAGTCAATTTCCTTAGACAGAATTGAAAACCTAAATTCTCATTACACTTGTAAGATTGAAATGAATATAATATTTTCCTGTTATTTTATTTTTTCTGTTTACTATGGTTTGTTTTAGAATGAGTTATCATTTTTATTACACAACAAATGTTATTAAAATTGAACTGATCTGTATAGATTAGATAGACAGACAGACAAACAAACAGACAGATGATAGATAGATAGATAAATAGATGATAGATAGATAGATAGATAGATGATAGATAGATAGATAGATAGATAGATGATAGATATAGATAGATAGATAGATAGATAGATAGATAGATAGATAGATACCAAAAACTACATTCTAATTAAACAGACATGAAACTCAAACATGTATTTCATGATACAGATAGAGCATACAATTTTAAACAACTTTTCATTTTACCTCTATTATCTGATTTGCTTCATTCCCATCAAATCCTTTGTTGATAACCATACCTATGTAGTCTCAGGAGCAGCAATGTACTCCTGGGAGCTAGCTGCTTATTGGTGGCTGCACATACATAACTCGTGTTATTGGTTCACTCAATATGTTTATCTATCTCCCAGTAGTGCATTGCTATGCATTCAACAAATTATACCAAGATAATACAGCAAATTTGATAACAGAAGTAAAATGGAACGTTTTTTTAAAAGTGTATGTTCTAGAAATCATGAAAAAAAGAGGGTTTCATTTTTTTACATGTTACATAGGCATTAAATGATTATTAGTGGGGATGGACAATCTTCCACAAGTCTGACAATAAAAAAAAAAAAAAAAAATCTTTATAATGTACATTTGTCAATTTAATGTTAGACAACCTGGCATGAAGGGTTAGGAGTTTTAGACCTGTAAACTATGTATTAAGTTACATGCAGTGGGTGGTTTGCAGTGCTAGTAAAAGTTATACTGAAGTGTCCGATGTCCTACTTTTTTCTACATAATAATGTTTAGCATTTCTAAAATATTCTTAAATCAATATATACTATTTTATTCATGCTAACATCAATTTAAATAAGATTCATTTAATTATACTGCATCTAAAAATGTATTCCTAATTAATTTCAAGAACAATTTTATTTTTATTTCTTCTGGTTAAATGGGATATATATGTCATAGATATAATAGAAATAATTGAAATAATACAGAAATAATTGAAAGAATACATTGGTAAAAAAATGTAGCAGTACATTATCCATGCATAATTAAAGTAATTATTTGTTATAACAACAATTATAAGATTTAATAAAAAGATCAATAATAACATTAGTTTATAGATCACAAAATGTTTTAAACATCAATTATAACATGACTTTTAAGACAAAGGAAAATTAACCTGTTGCAAGGTAAAAATCAATCCACAGGGCATGAATGCAAGTAAAAGTAGACTTTATTTTAAGTCATATAGATGTTACAGGGTACAAAAAAACTCAGGAGTGAGCTGAAGACAACACAAACGTTTGTGTTGTCTTCAGCTTATTTGGGAGCCAGAGGAGCGTCTCCCTACCTGTCAGCAAGACGTCTTGAGGTGGAGGTTTGGAGCGGCGTGATTACTAAGGTAACTTTACATCCTTGTTACTTTATTGCATTACTGCATTACTGGACATACTCTGTCACCTACTGTTTTGATGATCGCCGCAATCACACCTCAAAGACATTTAGACTTCATGAAGTTCACTGTATATACACCGACCAGCATATTGGAGTGTTTACGTTTCCATAATTGCTCTATACACAGGATTACTATTACAGTGCACATATACTTTCCACTTTGAGTGCTTTAACTGCATTGTGTGTTTGTGCTTCAATTACTTTTAAGACAACAAGGAATTCTCTGCATTTAAGCCACATGGAATCCTAAAGTACTTTCACATGCATGTACTGTATGTGCTAACCTGGAAGTTAATACATTTGTCTTTTGATAAGGATAATAATGGAGTCCAAGAACTTTAACATCCCGACCACTAATTTTGTAAGTCTGACAACAATAAAAACGTTAAACAAAACATTAAATATCCTTTTAATAAAAGTACAGAATATACAGAAACATGCACAAAAGTAGACTGGAATCTAGTAAAGGTTGACCTTCATCATTGTACCTTTAGCCAAAGTTTTATTTACAAGGCTACCTTTCAAGTAGTACAACATTGCTATAATATTCAACTGGCTTTAGAGACCAGATGGGGTATAAAAATATTAGTGTGTTCCTGACATTTAAATGAATTAGAAAAAAAAAGATGTGTAGATTGTGATAGGTGGTTTAAGAAATGACAGATAGCACAGTTGCTTTATGATTTTAAAGTGTAGGAAATATTTTTGTGATGTTGAAGATGATCAAAGCCGCACAATGACATTCCTCAAAAAAAGTATAAGAACAATCATGTGTGTGAAAAAAATCTACCAAATGTCTTCAAATGTCATAAGTAGTGAACAAGCTAAAGAGATATATTGTCAAGAAATTAAAGTAGTGGATTATCTTAGTTATGAAGAAGAGAATCCTGGTTACAAGAGGAGGAAAAAGAGAGAGAACATGCAGTCTATTCTCTAAAAGCTTACTGTCTAGATTACTTTAGTTGGAAACTTGGCTGCTTTAACTTGGGTTCAAGTTGAGTTGTTCTTAAAAAAAAAAAAAACAAAAAAAAAACTTTGTTTAAAAAAAATTCTTGGACAAGATGGGATACTTATACTCACATGGTCATCATGAGCTACGATAAATCTAAGAAATTACAAGTTACACTATGAAGTATTGTTTCTTCTGTGTTTCACTTTAAGGAAACTGTGTTGAAAGCAATCTGAAAATAAAGTGAACTAATTTATTTTCATGATTGGACTTTTTTTCTGGTGATATTTATTAGTATCCGTGCACAGTGTTATATAATTCACAACTATTGCTTGTCCTTTTTTGATTATAACATTGGTTTGTGATCCCTTTACACTATATTTTTTGTAGAATAATAGGTCTATACTTAAAATGTTCCAGTCCTGTTTGGCTAACCACAATCTACATTTATGACACATTTTCTCCACATTTAAAAGGACTCAATAAATACCCGAAAAACAATTTTCAACATAGTACCAAATGCTAGAGATGTGCATTTTTTATATTTGTTATGAAACAGATGTCGAATATGGCCACCGCCAACTTCATTTAGCAATTTTTGGAACCGTATTTCTTCTTTGTGAAAGTGCAACACACTAAGGTCTTAGTTTGTTGCATTTTCACAAGAAAAAATCTGGCTCAGAAAATAGCCAAATGCTGCTGACTGCAGCCATATATGGCATTCTTTTCAAAATGAATGTAGTGAATTCATATCCCTACCAAGCATCTGTAAAAATCTTTTAAAAGTAACACTGAGATAAACATGCTGAAATTACCCACCAACATATTTGGGCAACATTATGAAACAATTTCAAAACTTGCTTAATCAACTAAAATTTTTTTTTTTTATAAGTACTTTTACACTACTAAAACTAGCAAAATTATTAAACTAACAAACTAACAAATATACAAATTCGAATTAGCCAGTAGAATGAGAGATGCTTAAATCCTAGTGGCTGATTTGAATAGCCAATAGGATTTTAGCAGCCCTAATTCCTTTTGACTGATTTAAAATTTTCAGCTAATAGGAATGCATGGGACGCCATCTTGAATCACGTCCCTTGCATTTAAGATTCAGTGTACGGTGGAGACCGCATGAAGAGGATGCTCCGCGCCAGATGTCTTCAGGGTAGACCCGCTCCACGCCGGTTGGATGAAGATTGAAGAGATCGCCTGGATGAAGACTTCTTGCTGCATGGATTAGGACTTTGCCTGCTGGATGAAGATGGAAGAGGCTGCCTGGATGAAGACTTTTCAGGGCAATGGTTAGCTTAGGTTATTTTAGATAATAGTTTTTTATTTTATTTGGGAGGGTTGGTAGGTGGTGGGTTTTACTGTTGGGGGGGGTGTTTGTATTTTTTTTACAGGTAAAAGAGCTGATATCATTGGGTCCATTGGTAGTTTATTGTAGGCTAGGGTTTTTTTTTTATTTTGGGTGGGCTTTTTTATTTTGATAGGGCTATTAGATTAGATGTAATTCTTTTTTTATTTTTGATAATTTGTTTGTTATTTTGTGTAATGTATATTTTTAGTTTTTTTTTTTTTTTTAAGTAAAAGAGCTGTTTATCTCAGGACAATGCCCTACAAATAGCCCTTTTAAGGGCCCTTGGTAGTTTAGGGGGTGGGAGTTTCTATAATGTTAGTGGGTGTTTGTATTCTTTTTAAAGTAAAAGAGGTTTATATCAGGGCAATGCCCTACAAAAGGCCGTTTGTTAAGGGCCCCCGAAAAGGCTCTTTTAAGGGTGATTGGTAGTTTATTCTAGAGTAGGGTTTTGTTTTTTTTGTTTTTTTAGGGTATTAGAATAGGATTAATCTTTATTTTTTTTGATGGTAGGTTTTATATTTTTTGTAATGTTAGGTTTTAGTGTAAGACAGGTTAGGTTTTATTTCACAGGTAAGTTTGTATTTAGCTTTAAATAGGAATAATTTAGGCCTAGATTTAGAGTTGGGCGGTAGCCGTCAAAACCAGCGTTAGAGGCTCCTAACGCTGGTTTTTACCGCCCGCTGGTATTTGGAGTCAGTCAGGAAAGGGTCTAACGCTCACTTTGCAGCCACAACTTTTCCATACCGCAGATCCCCCTACGCCATTTGCGTATCCTATCTTTTCAATGGGATCTTCCTAACGCTGGTATTTAGAGTCTTGGCTGAAGTGAGCGTTAGAAATCTAACGACAAAGCTCCAGCCACAGAAAAAAGTCAGTAGTTAAGAGCTTTCTGGGCTAACGCCGGTTTATAAAGCTCTTAACTACTGTCCTCTAAAGTACACTAACACCCATAAACTACCTATGTACCCCTAAACCGAGGCCCCCCCACATCGCCGCCACTCTATTAAAAAAGTTTAACCCCTAATCTGCCGACCGCACACCGCTGCCACCTACGTTATCCCTATGAACCCCTAATCTGCTGCCCCTAACACCGCCGATCCCTATATTATATTTATTAACCCCTAATATGTCGCCCCAACGTTGCCGCTACCTACCTACACTTATTAACCCCTAATCTGCCGACCGCACCGCTACCATAAAAAAATTTATTAACCCCTAATCCGCCTCACTCCCGCCTCAATAACCCTATAATAAATAGTATTAACCCCTAATCTGCCCTCCCTAACATTGCCGACACCTAACTTCAAGTATTAACCCCTAATCTGCCGACCGGAGCTCACCGCTACTCTAATAAAAAATTTTACCCCTAAAGCTAATTCTAACCCTAACACCCCCCTAAATTAAATATAATTTAATTCTAACAAAATAAATTAACTCTTATTAAATAAATTATTTCTAGTTAAAGCTAAATACTTACCTGTAAAATAAACCCTAATATAGCTACAATATAAATAATAATTATATTGTAGCTATTTTAGGATTAATATTTATTTTACAGGCAACTTTGTATTTATTTTAACCAGGTACAATAGCTATTAAATAGTTAATAACTATTTAATAGTTACCTAAATAAAATAATTACAAAATTACCTGTAAAATAAATCCTAACCTAAGTTCCAATTAAACCTAACACTACACTATCAATAAATAAATTAAATAAACTACCTACAATTATCTACAATTAAACCTAACACTACACTATCAATAAATTAATTAAATACAATACCTACAAATAAATACAATTAAATAAACTAAAGTACAAAAAATAAAAAAGAACTAAGTTACAAAAAATAAAAAAATATTTACAAACATTAGAAAAATATTACAACAATTTTAAACTAATTACACCCACTCTAAGCCCCCTAATAAAATAACAAAGACCCCCAAAATAAAAAAATGCCCTACCCTATTCTAAATTAAAAAGTTCAAAGCTCTTTTACCTTACCAGCCCTTAAAAGGGCCCTTTGTGGGGCATGCCCCAAAGAATTCAGCTCTTTTGCCTGTAAAAAAAAAACATACAATACCCCCCCAACATTACAACCCACCACCCACATACCCCTAATCTAACCCAAACCCCCCTTAAATAAACCTAACACTAAGCCCCTGAAGATCTCCCTACCTTGTCTTCACCACACAGGGTCCCGATGTGTCCAGAAGAGCCTCCGAAATCTTCATCCAAGCCCAAGCGGGGGCTGAAGAGTAACGTCTGGATCCAAGCGGCGGCTGAAGAAATCCATCATCGGGCTGAAGTCTTGATCCAAGCGGGCGCTGAAGAAGTCCATCATCGGGATGAAGTCTTCTATGAAGCGGCATCTTCAATCTTCTTTCTTCCGGAGCCATCATCTTTCAGCCGACGCGGATCCATCCTCTTCTACCGACACCTACTCGCCGAATGACGGTTCCTTTAAATGACGTCATCCAAGATGGCGTCCCTCAAATTCCGATTAGTCAATAGAATGCGAGCTAAATCTGATTGGCTGATTGGATCAGCCAATCGGATTGAACTTGAATCTGATTGGCTGATTCCATTAACCAATCAGAATTTTCCTACCTTAATTCCGATTGGCTGATAGAATCCTATCAGCCAATCGGAATTCGAGGGATGCCATCTTGGATGACGTCATTTAAAGGAACCGTCATTTGTCGGGAAGTCATCGGTGAAGATGGATGGATCCGCGCTGGAGGTCTTGAAGATCAGCCGGTCGTCATCGGATTGAAGAACATAGAAGATGCGGCTTGGATGAAGATGTTTGCCGGTCTGGATGTCCTCTTCTGCCCGCTTGGATCAAGACTTCAGCCGGAGGATGGACGTCACTCTTCAGCCCCCGCTTGGGCTTGGATCAAGACTAAGGAGGCTTGGATCAAGACTTCGGTGGACGGATCGGTGAACCCGGCGAGGTGAAGACAAGGTAGGGAGATCTTCAGGGGCTTAGTGTTAGGTTTATTTAAGGGGGGTTTGGGTTACATTAGTGGTATGTGGGTGGTGGGTTGAAATGTTGGGGGGTATTGTATGTTTTTTTACAGGCAAAAGAGCTGAATTCTTTGGGGCATGCCCCGCAAAGGGCCCTTTTAAGGGCTGGTAAGGTAAAAGAGCTTTTCTATTTTAATTTTAGAATAGGGTAGGGCATTTTTTTATTTTGGGGGTCTTTGTTATTTTATTAGGGGGCTTAGAGTAGGTGTAATTAGTTTAAAATTGTTGTAATATTTTTCTAATGTTTGTAAATATTTTTTTATTTTTTGTAACTTAGTTCTTTTTTATTTTTTGTACTTTAGTTAGTTTATTTAATTGTATTTAATTGTATGTATTTTATTGATTGTGTAGTGTTAGGTTTAATTGTAACTTAGGTTAGGATTTATTTTACATGTTATTTTGTAATTATTTTAACTAGGTAGCTATTAAATAGTTATTAACTATTTAATAGCTATTGTACCTGGTTAAAATAAATACAAAGTTGCCTGTAAAATAAATATTAATCCTAAAATAGCTACAATATAATTATAATATATATTGTAGCTATATTAGGGTTTATTTTACAGGTAAGTATTTAGCTTTAAATAGAAATAATTTATTTAATAAGAGTTAATTTATTTTGTTAGAATTAAATTATATTTAATTTAGGGGGGTGTTAGGGTTAGAATTAGCTTTAGGGGTAAAAAATGTTATTAGAGTAGCGGTGAGCTCCGGTCGGCAGATTAGGGGTTAATACTTGAAGTTAGGTGTCGGCAATGTTAGGGAGGGCAGATTAGGGGTTAATACTATTTATTATAGGGTTATTGAGGCGGGAGTGAGGCGGATTAGGGGTTAATACATTTTTTTATGGTAGCGGTGCGGTCGGCAGATTAGGGGTTAATAAGTGTAGGTAGGTAGCGGCAACGTTGGGGGCGACATATTAGGGTTTATTTTACAAGTAAATATTTAGCTTTAAATATGATTAATTTATTTAATAAGAGTTAATTTATTTAGTTAGATTTAAATTATATTTAACTTAGGGGGGTGTTAGTGTTAGGGTTAGACTTAGCTTTAGGGGTTAATACATTTATTATAGTAGCGGTGAGATCCGGTCGGCAGATTAGGGGTTAATTATTGTAGGTAGGTGGAGGCGACATTGGGGGCAGCAGATTAGGGGTTAATAAATATAATATAGGGGTCGGCGGTGTTAGGGGCAGCAGATTAGGGGTACATAGGGATAATGTAGGTTGCGGCGGTGTACGGAGCGGCAGATTAGGGGTTAATAATAATATGCAGGTGTCAGCGATAGCGGGGGTGGCGGATTACGGGTTAATAAATATAATATAGGGGTCGGCGGTGTTAGGGGCAGCAGATTAGGGGTACATAGGTATAATGTAGGTTGCGGCGGTGTACGGAGCGGCAGATTAGGGGTTAATAATAATATGCAGGGGTCAGCGATAGCGGGGGCGGCAGATTAGGGGTTAATAAGTGTAAGGTTAGGGGTGTTTAGACTCGGGGTACATGTTAGGGTGTTAGGTGCAGACTTAGGAAGTGTTTCCCCATAGGAAACAATTGGGCTGCGTTAGGAGATGAACGCTGCTTTTTTGCAGGTGTTAGTTTTTTTTTCAGCTCAAACTGCCCCATTATTTTCTATGGGGGAATCGTGCATGAGCACGTTTTTGAAGCTGGCCGTGTCTGTAAGCAACGCTGGTATTTAGAGTTGCAGTGGCGGTAAATATGCTCTACGCTCCCTTTTTTGGAGCCTAACGCAGCCATTCTGTGAACTCTAAATACCAGCGGTATTTAAAAGGTGCGGGGGAAAAAAAGCACGCGTAGCTAACGCACCCCTTTGGCCGCAGAACTCTAAATCTAGCCGTTAGTTAATAATTGTAAATTTAATTTAGCTCTATTTTTATTATGTTAAAGTTAGGGGGTGTTAAGGTTAGTGTCACGTTGGGGTTAGGGTTACATTAGGTTTAGGGGTTAAAATAGTTTCATTTAGCTTGTTGCGATGTTGGGGGCTGGTGGTTTAGGGGTTAATTAATGTAGTATAGTGGCGGCAATATCGGGAGCGGCAGATTAGGGGTTAATAACTGTAGGCAGGCGTCAGCGATGTTGGGGGCAGCAGATTAGGGGTGTTTAGACATAGGGTTTATGTTAGGGTGTTAGGTTTAAATTTTCTTTTTATTTCCCCATAAATATCAATGGGGCTGCATTACGGAACTTTTGTTTCTGCGATCGCAGGTGTTTTTTTGGCTGGCTCTCTCCATTGATGTCTATGAGGAAATTGTGCAAAAGCACGTCTCAGCAGCGCTCTGATTGTGTGCGTTATGGAGCTCAATGCAACCATATCGCACGCAAAAGTTGTATGTTTGAAAACTTGTAATAGCAGCGCTATATGAAATTAAATAACGTAACGTTAATTTCGCAATAGCGCTCAAAACTCGTAATCTAGCTGTATGTTATTTAATGTTTACTTTGAAACCAAAGACTTATAATTCTGACAGAATTACAGTATGTACTGTTATTTCATATTTCCATGGAGAACCTAGAATTTGGGCTAATACTTTTCTAGAGACTGATGACTGACTGATTTTTTTTTTTCCCACTATGTCTTCCCTTTATGCTGACACTAACATCCAGCTAACTGCAGAAACTGCATTAAGGAGTATCAGACAAGAGGAAAATACCTGTTGAAGACTGAGACTGATATCAGTCTCAGAAACCAATTTTGCTTAGGATTATCTGATGCTCTAAAAGATGAGTTATCACGTATAGTTAACTGCTACATTGGATCTATTAATGAAGCTTAGTATCTTTATAGACAGGCAGTTAAGGGAAAGAAGAGCAGAGCGTGCTCTCCCTGAAATTCCTTTAAAAAAATCTCTAAGTACCAATTCTGTTCCTACTGATTCTAACACCCTCTCTGAACCTATGGACATAGGGTTCATTAGGTCCCCTTAAGCCAACAAGAGAAAAATAGAAGAAGAACTTTAAACTTATGTTTATATTGTGCTGGTAAAGATCATGCCATGAAAAATTGCCCTACCTTAAAGAAATCTGCTTCTGGTAAGGTATATCATTCAACAGATTGTTTATCTCTTTAAATTAAATCATCATCTTATTGCATCTTATCTCTAACTCTACAGTGGGACCAAGTTCCTCTACAAGCTGATGCCATTATAGACTCTGGTGCTTGCGGTAACTTCATTGACTCCTCTTTGGTCTTAAAGAATAAAATACCTTGTATAGCAAAACATACCCCAATTACTGTAAGAGTCATAGATGGAACCCCTATTACTTCAGGACCTATTACTCGCCAAACTATATCTATACAAATCTCTATACATGAAGGACATGCTGAATTTGTTTCTTTTGAGGTTATACCCTCACCATTATTCCCAATTGTTTTGGGTATTCCATAGTTGCAATTACATTCACCTACTATTTCTTGGAGTGATATGCTTCTGGAATTTAAATCCAACTACTGTTCTAACACCTGTTTTCAACACAATATAGTATTACAGCTCAGTACTCCTGCAATTCCACCCAGTATGATCAATTCCAATATGTCTTAAGCAAAAAAGAAGAAGAGACCTTACCTCCGCACAGACCCTATGATTGTCCTATTGGCCTTCAACCTGGAGCCACGGTACCATTTGGACATATTTACCCACTTTCTGAACCAGAACTACTCCATCTTAAGAACTACATTGAAGAGAATCTTACAAAAGGGACTCCATCTGCCCCTAAGACAGCTGAGTTCTTTATAAACAACATTGTCAGACTACATGGCCTGCCTATCAGTCTCACAACCGATAGAGGAGTACAGTTTACTTCCAACTTCTGGAGAATTTCTGTTGAAATGAAGTTTAGCAGTGCTTATCACCCACAAACCAATGGATTATCGGAAAGAACTAACCAGTGGTTGGAGCAGTATCTTCACTGTTTCACGACTCATCTACAAGATAATTGGTTAAACCTTTTACCACTCGCATAATTTGCCTTCAACAACACCTTCAGTTCAACAACTAAAAGAACCCCATTTTATGCCAACTATGGATATCTTCCAACTTTCCAATTTCTTTCTCCCTCCTCCTCCAACTGTCCAGCTGTTACCGATATATTGACTACTATTCAAGATGGCTTATTCTACATTCTAATATCAAAGCGGCTCAGCTCCAGCAAAAACATTACTATGACTTACGCAAACGTGCTCCACCTAACTACAAGGTTGGGGATCAAGTATGGCTTTTCACAAAGAACTTAAAATTGAATACACCCTCAAAGAAATTAAGTTCTCTATACATTGGACCTTTCAAGATTGTAAAGATCATTAATGCTAATGCATTAAAACTTCAACTGCCACCAACATATCGTATACATGCTACCTTTCATGTCTTACTGCTTTAAAGGGATAATCCAACCAAAATTGGACACCACATGGGTGCATTTCGGGATTCAATAGAAGCAATTTTGTAATATACATGCATTAGCAAAAATGCTTCTAATAAAAGCTATAGCTATTTCACAAGTGCATTTAAGTATGCAATTTGTACCAGAATTTTAAACACAGCACTTGCTCAGAGAGCCTAAGGTGCTTGTAGCATCTGGTAATGACTCAATTTGTTAATTGCTGACATGATAAAAGCCCCACTGATGATCTGAGCAGCTGCATTATTTAAAATGTGGGTGCAGTGACAATATCTAGCTATGCTTCACATGCACGTGCAGAGAAAAATGTTAACACTGAAACAATACATGTATATTGCAAATATGTTTCTATTCAAACATGTAATAAATCTATGTGCATTTAAATTTTGACTGGAATGCCCCTTTAAGCCATTCAAACAAAATCATTTCCCGGATTGTGTATCTGCTCCACCTCCTCCGGTATTTATTGATAGACAGGAACAATTTGAAGTAGCACAGATTCTCGATTCCAGAATTCGCCATCGTCAACTCCAATACCTTGTCAGATGGGAGGGTTATGAGGAATACAATGACTCTTGGATTGCTGCTACAGATCTCAATGCTCTGTAGCATTGTTGAAGTTTCATTTGACTCATCCTAGTAAGCCCGGAGGGCCTCCTTGAAAGGGGGGGGGGGGTTCTGTCATATATTTTCCTCTGCCCCTTTTAACATCCACTATTCCTCTGCCCCTTTAACTTGGATTCAGCTTACCTTTTGCACACCACCTCTCAATCAATAAATAGCAGCTGCACCATTTCTCATTGCATGCTTATTGGATAGATCTCTGACACTTCTTCAGGATCTCTCCGACTATGATTCCTTTGATCAAGCTTCAAATGCCATTTTCATGATGGAAGTATCTATGTGCAAGTACAAATTGTTCTCTAAACTGTTTGTGAAAACTCTCAAGGTAATATCATTACTTGTTTACTCTGTATTGAGTCTCTCTCATTTGCCTGTGCTCACCTCTTATCAGTTGTTTATCTCCTGTATGCACTCAATGTGTACTCCTACTTAAACCACTGGTAACTTTTTACAGAAGATATACTAAGGCATTACTTACTGACTGTTTGTATCATATCCTGCAATTGCTATATTGTCATACAAGCTTTGCAAACCTCTGTGCTGTGCAGCTGCTTAAACAATTAGTAATCATGTCTCCTAGCAAACGCTGTGTAACTAAATCCTGCAATATTACTGTTCACCACTTGGGGCATTACTCATACTCTGTGAATAGTTAACCTTACCTCTTTGGTGTATTTATGTAAACTATTTTGTTATGTGCATAACATGTTAAGTTGTTTTTTCTTTTTTTGCACATTTGATGTATATCAACTCAGCAGAGGATTATATAGAAGGTATTTACAACTATATATTCCTTTATCTAAATCTCTGCTCACAAAAACCACATTATATACATAAATATGTTATTTAAGCAAAAAATCTCAGCAGTTGTGTTCCACAACCTTAATTCAAAGCTAGAGAGTGACAACCAGGGACAGCTCAAATACACTCACAGTGATGAACCAAACAGTAGGGCCAACACATATGTGCACCTGGCAATTAGGTATTGTAAACACTGTTGTAGTTTTAAAACTGATTTATTGAAACTATATAACATTCAAACAATACAGTGTTAAAAACTGTTGGGTATACACAGTCTGAACCCCCAGATATGCAACGAGTTTCTCTGCAGTTACGCTGTTTCCTTAGGCATAACAAACCCTATACTGATGCCCTTATTTAAATGCTATCCTACCCAATCAGAATCTGAGAGCACAGGTGTAATGAACATGTCATCTAATCACCAACAGTCTTTAGTTGTTATGTCAAACAGTCAGTTTCAAAACAGTGTTAGATCTAGATTATATAATACAATCAATCAATCCCAACTGATTAATCCATGCATACAAAGGTATATCACAGATAAAATCAATGTACATATATCCTATTGGAATAGCGATTTAAACTGCTTATGATGAAACAGAATAAAATAAATAACTGACACATCACATATAATAGATCAAAAGTAGGGGGCGTGTCTGGGCCGGTGGCCATTACAGGTTGCAACTTCAGTAGCTCCCAGGGAGTAAGGGAAAATCCGCAGATTATCTCTCATTTCTTATATGATCCATCTCCAGGATTATAAGATCCAACAACCTTATGATCTCCTGTTTTTTACAAACCCAACTTTGCTAGATCCATAACAGCTGGTACCTGTGCCGGATTGCCGAGGACTTAGGCGAAGGCCTTCAAACAAGACCTTGGCACCCCCCCTGATAATCTGGGTAGAACAGCTGCAAGCCTGTTTTTGTAATAAATACAAGCAATAAACAAATATTGGCAATGAATGAGGGGGAAATCTTTTCAGTCATCCAAGCAGCTTTGGAGGAGCTTGAAATATAAATAGATGCTAAGTTCGCTAGCCTGTCAGCAACCATAACGGCTACCACAGCACAATCTTAAACTCTGATACATGATGGTAAAAAAAAATGCCAATTTGCTAACTCATAAGGATTATCCCTACCTAAAAGAAGATCAGATTGCGACAACCACGGATGGCCTCAATGCAAGCCTACCTAATCCTACCAGAGGTTCCACACATCTTAGCTACAGCCCTGTTCGGGGAGATACGGCTGGCCCCCTGGGGCAGGGACAGAACCATTCATTTGATCGGAGGAAGTCTACCTTCAGAAACAGATGGCGGAATTCACCACTTGAGATTTGGGATCAGAATGAGCCAGTGCCAACAGAGCATACACAGGAGATCAATAGTCCATTATTTGAGCCACAACTCCCTGTAGGTGCTTTAGCCAAGAGGGTAGAGCTCCATCAAAAAAGGAGGAACACTTGGTACAGAACATTACAGCTTTTCATTAAAAAGGGACCGTCACAATGGGAACCCACATGACAGGACAATTATTACTACTCCAGTATCTACAACCTGAGGGGAATTGGATAACTATGTAAATATAACATTATATGGTGCACATAGTCATTTCAATGGAACCACGCTATAGCCCAAGACATTCTCTATGCTCCCTGGCAAATGACAACTTCACAGTTTAATGTAACAGAGTATAATGTAGAGCATTCCTGCCTTAATCTAATTGCATAGTTTAACTAAATATGCATATCATTGCATACCTACACACTAGAGTTGTGGTCACTTAAGAGTCCATTGGAGAAGTTTAATATTGAAATGTACCAACCACTCTCAATTTTTTTTATGGAAAATAAAGGACGGTAAATGTTGTGTGGCATAGTGCTAGCTTTTAGATCCTAATATTTCATGTTAAGCATGTACGTGTATATGTAATGTATATAACTTATATATTAACTGGTTAATGAGAGAGAACAATTCAGTTGCGCTAAGTACATAAGGTCTTATCTCTAACTTACTGACCACAGAAAAAACAAATTAGACTAACAGATAGTTTTATCATATGGAGACTAGCCCTACATGGTAGCTCTTATAGGCATATTACTATTTCTCCAAACTGCAAATAGCTACTCTAATGCCACGTTTCACAGAGTTTATATTACCTATTAAATCTGCTATAATAAGTATTCCAGACATGGTACTTTCCATATAAATAAATATACAGGTACAGTGGCATGCAATGTGTTTTGGGCTCGACTTGCATAGTCTAGTGTAGGTTATCTTCAGAGTCCATTGGTGAAGAGTTATGTTGATTAGTGCTGTCTCTCCATCTAGGTACTAACTACTAAGTTTTGCTTTTCCTGTCAAACTCTTGTGTGTAATATATGCTACTAGTACATTAACTGTTTTAATGATATTTTAGTGGTAATGGGTATATAATGCTTTATTCTACTAACCATTGAGATAAAAATCAGATGCACAGTTATTATTATCATATTGAGGCTAGCCCAGCACGGTTGTTCATACAGGCTTACTATTATATATCCGGGCAGCAAATCGATATTTAAACGCCGGATTTCACATAGTATATACCTCTCCTAAACCACACTATCACAAGGTCTAGTATCTCAGGCTCTGTACATTTCACATGAGTAGTTTACTGCCAAACCTTCACATCCCTCTTATATGTTAGAGTTCATTTTCTACATTTTCACGTCCACTATATCATAATGTTAACCTTACTATCTTGGTTACTCTACTTCTGTGTCATAATATTGTTACTAATGTCCAAAGGCTCAAGAGTAACCACCTCTATTATTAGATCTTAGAAACATGTTCCATATCTATATATTTCACTACAATATATATCATACTATCCTATATTTATATGTGCGCTAAGGCCCAAGATATTATGCTTATAGTAATAAGTAGTGATGTCGCGAATAGTTCGCCGGCAAATAGTTCCCGGCGAACATAGCATGTTCGCGTTCGCCACGGAGGGCGAACATATGCGATGTTCGATCCGCCCCCGATTCGTCATCATTGAGTAATACTTTGACCCTGTACCTCACAGTCAGAAGACACATTCCAGCCAATCAGCAGCAGACACTCCCTCCCAGACCCTCCTACCTCCTGGACAGCATCCATTTTAGATTAATTTGGAAGCTGCATTCTTAGTGAGAGGAGGGACAGTGTAGCTGCTGCTGATTTAATAGGGAAAATGATAGCTAGGCTAGTGTATTCAGTGTCCACTACAGTCCTGAAGGACTCATCTGATCTCTGCTGTAAGGACAGCACCCCAAAAAGCCCTTTTTAGGGCTAGAACATCAGTCTGCTTTTTTTTTTTTTCACTGTGTAATCTAATTGCAGTTGCCTGCCTGCCAGGGTGTGTGTCAGGCTCACAGTGTATACTGTGCCCACTTGCCCAGTGCCACCACTCATATCTAGTGTAACAGTAGTGTAGATTTAAAAAAAAAACAACACTTTTTTGACTGTGTTAAATAATAGCAGTCAGTTTCCTTCACACATGTGCGTTTCAGAGCCTGCCTGCCAGGGCACAGTGTCACCCCAGTGCAACTCATATCTGGTGTAACAGTAGTGTAGATTTAAAAAAAAAAAAAACTTTTTTGACTGTGTTAAATAATAGCAGTCATTTTCCTTCACACGTGTGCGTTTCAGTGCCTGCCTGCCAGGGCACAGTGTCACCCCAGTGCAACTCATATCTGGTGTAACAGTAGTGTAGATTTAAAAAAAACAACACTTTTTTGACTGTGTTAAATAATAGCAGTCAGTTTCCTTCACACATGTGCGTTTCAGAGCCTGCCTGCCAGGGCACAGTGTCACCCCAGTGCAACTCATATCTGGTGTAACAGTAGTGTAGATTTAAAAAAAAAAAAAACTTTTTTGACTGTGTTAAATAATAGCAGTCATTTTCCTTCACACGTGTGCGTTTCAGTGCCTGCCTGCCAGGGCACAGTGTCACCCCAGTGCAACTCATATCTGGTGTAACAGTAGTGTAGATTTAAAAAAAAAAAAACTTTTTTGACTGTGTTAAATAATAGCAGTCAGTTTCCTTCACACGTGTGCGTTTCAGTGCCTGCCTGCCAGGGCACAGTCTCACCCCGGGGCAACTCATATCTGGTGTAACAGCAGTGTACATTTAAAAAAAAAAAAAAACACTTTTTTGACTGTTAAATAATAGCAGTCAGTTTCCTTCACACGTGTGCGTTTCAGGGCCTGCCTGCCAGGGCACAGTGTCACCCCAGTGCAACTCATATCTGGTGTAACAGTAGTGTAGATTTTAAAAAAAAAAACACTTTTTTGACTGTGTTAAATAATAGCAGTCATTTTCCTTAACACGTATGCGTTTCAGTGCCTGCCTGCCAGGGCACAGTGTCACCCCAGTGCAACTCATATCTGGTGTAACAGTAGTGTAGATTTTAAAAAATACAACACTTTTTTGACTGTGTTAAATAATAGCAGTCAGTTTCCTTTACACGTGTGTGTTTCAGGGCCTGCCTGCCAGGGCACAGTGTCACCCCAGTGCAACTCATATCTGGTGTAACAGTAGTGTAGATTTTAAAAAATACAACACTTTTTTGACTGTGTTAAATAATAGCAGTCAGTTTCCTTCACACATGTGCGTTTCAGGGCCTGCCTGCCAGGGCACAGTGTCACCCCAGTGATACAACATCATACCTGAAGTTTTAAAGCACGTTATTCCAAACAATTTAGGAATGTTAGGTGATTTATGCCCTTTATGGCTTAAAACCAGACTCTGCATCAACTATGTAATTTTCCATGGGAGTTTTGCCATGGATCCCCCTCCGGCATGCCACAGTCCAGGTGTTAGTCCCCTTGAAACAACTTTTCCATCACTATTGTGGCCAGAAAGAGTCCCTGTGGGTTTAAAAATTTGCCTGCCCATTGAAGTCAATGGCGTTTCGTCCGGTTCGCGAACTTTTGGGGAAGTTCGCGTTCGCTGTTCGCGAACCCAAATTTTTAGATTTGCAACATCACTAGTTATAAGTTGATTTATCATGCCCAAGAGTGGCTTTATATCATTTTAGTTTTTCTCCAGTGACTTAAGCTATTACACATAGGTCCAAAAGTGGCCTATAGACAATTTGGGAGGTTTATATAATTAAAAAATGAGGTTTCATTTGTAAACGTTTAGTTTGAATTACTGACAAATTTGTCATTCTTCCTTTTGTTTATGTTAGCATTTATTGCATATATATTTTTAGCAAATAGACATCCATTTCTTGCAGTCTCAAAAGTTTGAAACTTCATTTTCGATTTCTGAGCCATTGGACCTACAAATGACATTCACATAGCCATTATTCAGTCTCATGACCAACGCTTTTTTGTTCAAAACTGTATCGATATGGTGTCTACTCATGCAATTATATATCCATTTTTGTAAAGATGTTACTTAAAAAAAAAACTCAATAAAAATTTTTGTTTAAAAAAAAGTAGATGACACATTCGTGCTGAAAGTTAATTTATACAGTGTATAGACAAAATAATACAATGTAACAGCTTTGTTGAATAATACAATGTAAAAATTCAGTTTAAGCTGCCAGAAATAACCCACAACCTAAAAAATAACTAATAATAAAAATGAATAATGTATGGATTTCAAATGAATGATGGACGAAAAAATGCCTATAAATGTGTGCACAAACTGCTATTCACAATTCTAATTCTAATACCATATGTGTCTTATCTAAATTATCTATTGACAGTGAAAACTCTATGGAGGTGGATCTCTAAACGTGTGTGAGCTTATTGCTCACGTGATATGAGTAAGTGCTTATAAGTGTGTGCACAAACTGCTAAATGTGTGTGCACAGACTGCTGTTTACAATTCTAATTAGACAAGTGCAGCCGCGAAAAATTTGGTTCGGTTCGGATCGATTCGGACCGATTCGAATTTCGGTTTGGATCGATTCGAATTTGGAAGAAATCAAATGAATTCATTTTGGATTCATTCGGATTCTTTCGGATTCGAAAAAATTCGGTTCGCATTAGTTTCAGTTCGGTTCAATTCGGTTCGAATCCATTTGGATTTTCGGAAATTCGGTCACTGTAAAGTGGGATGTGCTGTGTATTACACTAGTATACTAGTGTAATACACAGCCATCCGTATCCATCCGAATCTACCAAATAAATTTGAATCGATTCGGATTTATTTGGTAGATTCGGAACTACCGCAATTCGGAAATTCCAATCGATCCGAATCCTGAATTTGAACAAATTCGTCCGAATTTCAATTTGGGCCGAACCGAATCGCACATGTCTAATTCTAATTCCATAAGTGTCTTTACTAAAATTCTCTATTAGAAACTCCATGAGGGTGGATCTTTAATTGTGTGTGAGCTTATTGCTCACTTTAAATTAATTATGTGCATAAGTGCCTATAAGTCTGTGCACAAACTACTATATCTGTGTGCTAAAAAAATGCTATTCAAAATTCTAATTTTAATTCCTTATGTATCTATATTAAATTGTCTATTGAAAGTGAAAACTCCATGGAAGTAGATCTTTTTGGGAGTGAACTTATTTTAAAATAATTGTATATGTTAGTGCCTGTAAATGTGTGCACAAACTGCAATAAACAATTCTAGTTCTAATTCTGTATGTGTCTTTACCTGAATTATCTATTGGTTATGAGAACTCCAGGGAGGTAGATCTCTAATTGCGTGTTTGAGCTTATTGCTCACTTGATGGTAATAATGTATGTAAGTGCCTATAGGTGTGTGCACAAACTGCAATTCACAATTCTAATTCTATGTGTGTCTTTAGAAGTGTAAACCCCCTGGTGGTGGATCTCTGATCGTGTGTGATCTCATTACTCATGAAATGTAAAAATTTGTATATGATGATATAAGTTGTCATATGTATTTAAATGCACATGGCAATCAAAAGCAGCTGAATCAATAAACCGAAATATCAATAGGTTTCTCTCACATTTACCTATTATATTGTTGGACTAGGGGGATTACTTCAAGGAATGTGATGGAAAAGCTACAGGTACCCTTATAGTGTTCTAATACATTATGTCTGGATACACTGTGTTTAAGGGAGCCTTTTTTATGGTTACAAAGATGTTCACTCCATCTGGTCCTGATCTTTTTACAGGTGTGCCCCAAATACTGTACACCACATACACATGTTAAGACATAAACCACAAATGTAGCATTACAAGTGATGATTTGTTTGATAGTGAACATCTCCCCAGTTGTAAATAAAGTAATTTTTGTCTTCCCATGTGTAATATATGTACACATCAGACCTTTTTGCATCTAAATGTACATGGCTGATGATTATTGATGAGGTGACTAGGAATTATTTTTGAGGAAGACATTCTATTCGCTGACCACTTGTGTCTTTTGGAAATCACTACATTAATGGGTGCCAACTTCTGTTTCAGTGTAGGTGCTCTCCTATATACCATTTTCATATTTTTAGACAATGAATTTTCAAATACTGGTCTTTAAGCAGAATCAGCCAATGTCTATGTATGACTTGCTTCATTTCCCTATAATAGGAATTGAATTGTGTAATGAATAATGGGGTTGATGTAACACTGGTATTCATCTGTGAAGCACCCCCAATGTCCTTGACTTGTAGTATGCTGACCCTATTCAAATTTTGGCTCTCTCATAGACGTCCATAATCAAACTTGTGGGGTATCTCTTGTCCTTTAAACAATCTATTAAAATATTAGATTGTTCACTATATTTATCAAGGGTACTACAATTGCAGCGTATTTGCCTAAACTGACTATAGGGAATGTTTTTTCCACCTTTTTAGATGATTGCAGGAAAAATTTAAAAAAGTTGTTACTGTCTACATCTTTAAAAAAAGTAGAAGACACAACATTCCCGCTCTCATCCCATTCAAGAATTACATCTAGAAATTAAATCTTATTAGGTTGTAGGTTATAAGTAAAGGAAAGTCCCATGGAGTTGGTATTCTGTATAACCCCCACATTCAAATTTAATTTACAGAAAAGATTACTTGGATATTTTTTTTATAATATGGCTATTTTATCTGAGTTTCCGTTATTCAGACCATAACAGGTGTACCTGCAACATTATGAAATACCTCTGTGTATTAAATTAACATTTTCCCAAATTTAAATAGATTTTTGGACAGTTTAAACAGAACTGAGGATGGCTACAAGTACTAGTTAAGTAGTTTAACATTTTCATAAATATAAATGAAGAACAAAAGCCATTTTGTACATATCTCTCTATGTCTGAGTCAGACTCTTTGTTTACAGAATTACTCAGTTAGAAGGGTTTCCACCTCAACTTAGTAGTCAAATTAGTAATATGCAAATTGAACTACCAGTGCCCATTTTTTTTTAGCTATGTTTCTGTCCATTTTTTTCCCTAAGCATATGTTTTCTGTTTCTGACAGCACATAAAACACAGCCGGAATTAATGTGCAAGGCTCATATTTAGCTTTTTAATTAATGCTTGTTATGTGTCAGCAGTTAGAAGAGACAGAATTATTTTGGCATGAAATAAATGTATTCCATATTTTGTGTTGAATATACGTCACAATATTGCTAAAGATTGTAGCATATGTATTACTTAAACATGTCTTTACTAAATTTTAAATAAAAGAGATAAATTATCAATTGCGCAATATTATATTAAAGGGATATGAAACACACAATGTATTTTGTGGTTCACGCAAGGCATACAGTTTTTTTTTTAAGTTTTTAATTTAATTCTATTTGAAAATATGCTTTATACTCAATGTAATCTTTGTTGAAGAGATACCTAGGTAGGTAGTGTGCACATGTCTGAAAAATTACATGGCAGGAGAAAGAAATTTTGGAAAAGTATAATATTCTTGCAAAACTGATGCCATATAGTGCTGCAGACATGTGCACTCTCCTGAACTTATCTCCCTGGTTTTCAACAAAGGATATTAAAGGGACACTGAACCCAATTTTTTTCTTTCGTGATTCAGATAGAGCATGAAATTTTAAGCAACTTTCTAATTTTCTCCTATTATCAATTTTTCTTCATTCTCTTGCTATCTTTATTTGAAAAAGAAGGCATCTACTTTTTTTTGGGTTCAGAACTGTGGACAGCACTTTTTTATTGGTGGATGAATTTATCCACCAATCAGCAAGAACAACCCAGGTTGTTCAACAAAAATGGGCCGGCATCTAAACTTACATTCTTGCATTTCACATAAAGATACAAAGAGAATGAAGAAAATTTGATAATAGGAGTAAATTAGGAAGTTGCTTAAAATGTCATGCTCTATCTGAATCACGAAAGAAAATATTTGGGTTCAGTGTCCCTTTAAGAGAATGAAGATTTGATACTAGAAGTAATATGGAATGTTGTTGACAATTAAATGTTAAATCTGAATAATGAAAGGAAGAACTTGGGGTTTTATATTATGCAAGTTTATTATTGAGACTAGTTAATGCTCCGGCAACGGACCACCCCTCTAAAACTCAATCAGGAATGATCGGGACAGATGCAGGGAGGTCCAGCTATGATTTACATCATAATAAAAAAGGGGACCATGTCCTGCACAAAACTATTTTATTAGTGCTGAACTATTCCCACCCATGTGCTGAGTTGTTTTGGAATCTTTAGATGCCACCCACAGTAATTTTTCACACACAAAATATATATGTATGTATGTATATTTTTCTCAGCAGACCCTGACAAATATTTTATGTATATATCATGACACTAATAATTACATTTCAATTAAAATTTTAATAAACAAGGTTGTAAAAATTGTGTGTGAGTGTTTTTCCCCCTAAACTCTGTTGAAAAAAGAAGGGGTTATCCATCATTAAAAAAAGACCCATTGGGTATATGTGTATAAGTTTGATGTGCACATATGGGCTCCCATGACCTTCTACTCAAAAGAATGCCAATTTATACAGTCCAGGTGATCACTATTGCCATAGTTGTCACCTGGCTATACAAACCTGTCTTTATTTTAATGAGAGGATTCTGGTTGTTTAAAACAAAGGGTCATGGGGATCTCTAGGCCTTTTTGATGAGCTGTTATAAGTGCCTAGGGACCCTTAGCCTAGAAACAGGGTGGGGTAGCGTAGGATTATTTAATTTAGTTTTTTCCATTTTTTATGTTTACTTTATACTAAATAACCGTCTTTTGATAGAGCAGAACATTTCAGTTCGAATGGTGCTCCTTGGAGGTCACTAGACCATGAGGCAGCTGAGATTATAGGGTCTTAAATCCATACCCCTTCCAGCTTCTTTAAGTACTATGGAGATGCTTCTTCACTTCCTGGCTTCTGGGGCTTGGTTGCATCACCACCCAAAGACTCTTTGGATTCCCCCGGCAATGCCGGTTCACTGGACCATCATGGACTTGGGGGTAAGTACAGGAAGGTGCCACTATGAGCTTGAATGTGCCACTCGGGTGGCAACAGGTGATTGTCATTCTCACTCAACTCCTTGTGTGGATGATGACCACATATTTAATATAAGGGGTTAGGCATAAATAAATAAAAAAATTAAAAAATGGCAAAGAATTTCACAAAGTTCCCATCACAAAACATAGTGATGCTTTATGTACATAAGTTTAATTAATATAAAGGTATAAACAATAAAAAAAATCCTTAAAACATTGCAAAAGCAGGGATCCTTATATAATACCCACTGAAAGTGCAGCATCATGATATCATGTATAAAAAATACACAGCATGTTGCTTAATTTGTATATTAACACAGTCTCGTATCAAAATACATAATAAAAGTACAAAATCAGAGCAAATTGTTTGCTATGGGCTTGATTATGAGTGGTGTGCTAACAGTTGCACACAAGCGATAAGGGGTTTATCCTGGGTGTTTGTATGCATCAGAAGTAGTGCCCGTATTACAAGATAAATTTAAAGGTGTTCGCTTGAGAGATCTGGTTGCTTGAATAAAAAGTTTCACATTTTTTGTTTCTATTATTTCTTATCATTATTATAAGTATGGGTATTATTAGTATTATTATTATTATTATTAATAAAAAGGATACTTAAATTAACATTTTTTCAATGTCCTATAATTTTCTCCCTATATTTAAAAAATAATAAAAATAAAAAACACAAAACTTGTGAGGGTATTTTCCATTTAACACCAACATTTTAAAATAATAAAATCAATGGTTCATCAGGGAAAGAGATAATGGGACATACAAGTTCAAATTAAATGTTATGGTTTATAAAGAGCATGGAATTTAAGACACTTTTCATTTTATTTCCATTAGAAAATAGGGTTTGTTTTCTTGTTATCTTTTGCTGAAAAGCATATCTAAATATTATGAGCATCAAAGCACTACTGGGAGCTAGATGGTGATTGAATTTTAAAATGTTTGAGAAAATCCACTGGTATTGCCTTTTAAACAATACAGGGCACAATATAGGTGTTAAATATCCTCAAGATCGTAATCCTTGACGTGCTTGTGGTTATTAACATAACTGCTTTGAAAATGAGCCTTTCAAGCAACATTACAAGTAGAAATGGGATTTTTACTTTTATCTGGGTAACTGTGTGATCTGAAAAAAATCCCACATGAGCTCAATTTGATCAATCTTTAACAAAGTTAATGTTATGCTAAACAGAGACAAAGTGATGACCTCTACATGAACCTTATCAGCACAAAACATCATAGATCTTTTGTTTCCATTTCCAACTTTCCTCAATTTTATGGATTGCAAAGCTGGAAGAACGAAGGCAGCAACATTTTTTTTTATGAAAAGGAGAAGAAGAGGGCCTGATTTTCAAAACCTCACCACTCAGGTGAGATTATTAAAAAGGGACAGTCAACACCAGAATTTTTGTTGTTTAAATAGATAGATAATCCCTTTATTACCCATTCCCCAGTTTTGCATAACCAACACAGTTATATTAATATACTTTTTACTGCTGTGACTATCTTGTATCTAAGCATTTCCTGACCGCCCCAAATCACATGACTTTTAGTTATTATCTATTGACTTGCATTTTAGCCAATTAGTGCAGTGTCTGCCACAACCCACGGGCGTGATCACAATGCTATCTATATGGTTTACCTGAACTACTCTCCCCTGTTGTGAAAAGCAAATACAAAAGCATGTGATTAGAGGCGGCCTTCAAGGGCTTAGAAATTATCACATGAGCCTTCCTAGGTTTGCTCTCAACTAGAATACCAAGAGAACAAAGCAAAATTGTTGATAAAAGTAAATTGGAAAGTTGTTTAAAATTGCATGCCCTATTTGAAAAATAAAAGTTTTTTTTGGCCTTGACTGTCCCTTTAAGTAAGATCCCTCAAATGATTCTAGAAAGGAAAATTTGACTATCTCACTAACTGATGTGCAAGCTTTTAGAGCCACATATAACAAACTCCACATATGGACAGCAGCACCATCAAATAGTGAAATCCTTAGGCCTTTATTGGTCTCAGAAAGCACAAAACATGAGGTTTTGGGGTTAACTTTCCCTTAATCATAAGAATTGTTATCCAACCCCATATGATTATTGGACCAATAAAGGCATAAGGATTTCACTGTTATGGTGCTCCTGTTCATTTGAGAAGTTGGTTAGATAAACAGTTGTCAAGTTAAAATGTGCATTTCTAAAAAATAAATGAGTGACCTTGCATTACTGAGCAGACTTCATAGATCATCTGGCCCTTAATATGTTTAAAGGGACAGTAAACACCTTGTAATTACAAGACAATTCTGCCAAGTCTAGACAAATTTAAAATAAACAATCATCTTGTTTATTGTAATTGTTTTTTAATAGACAAACTTCATCCACTGCTTGTGATATTTCACCATAATCTCAGAGGATTTTAAAATCACTTTTAAGAGATAGTGTATGGGTAACCTGTCATTTTAACTAAAATATGCATATATAAATGAAGAGGATTGCATAATTTGACTGAAACAATATACCCATAGTGTAAAATGATTAACTATCTAAATAAAATTACTTATTAGGATTTCATATGTTGTTGTATGTTTCTAACATTTACAAACAGCATTAATTTTAAAGGATTGAATGCAAAAAGTGGCTTTTTTCCCCTTTTTTTTTAAATTACTATTAAAATTCTCAACTGATTTTTTTGTCATAAGATGAACTGTGGTATTTGGATTAGCTAGACTTCCATGAACAGATTGACAAGTAAGTGTTTTATTATTTTGTATTATTTTCATTGTTCTTTTTATTATTACAATTTAATTTTCATTTCATAATTCAGATAGAGCATACAATTTTAACAAAATATCCAATTTACTGCTATTATTAAATTCACTTCATTAAGTAAATTGGAAATTATTTTTAAATTGCATGTTCTTTCTAAATCATAAAGTTTAAAAGGACTATTAAGTCAAAATTACATTTTCATGCTTTAGATTGAACATGTAATTTTAAACAACTTTCCAAATTACTTCTACTGTCTAATTTGCTTTTTCACATTGTATCCTTTTTTTGAAAAACATACAAAGGTAGGCTCATACGAGCTCAGGAGTGTGCACGTGTCCTTATCTCTCTATAACAATGTTACAAAACACTGTTGCCATAGAGTGATACAGACAAGTACATGCTCCTGAGCCCCCTATGATCCTACCTTCAACAAAGGATGCCAAGAGAATGCAGCAAATTTTATAATAGAAGTAAACTAGAAAGGTTCTTTAAAATTGAATGTTTTATTTCAATCAGGAAAGTTTAATTTCTGACTTTCCTGTACTATCCCTTTCATTTTGACTTTCCTGTCCCTTTAATAAAATAAAAGAATATACAAAATGATCTGATTGCCGTAATTATATAAGACAATGCAAGTTTATCTGTCAAAAATTAATTTAACTATATATTTTAAAATGTTTAATCATATTTTTAAAAACCATGTGATGTTATACAGATTGCAATAAAAAAAAATGCAATTTAATCTGTGCTATATGCTGAAATAATTGGTAAAAATTTGTAGTTCATGGTATTATTTTATTCACTGTGATGGGAATTACCAGTGCAATTAACTGAAACTTTGTTCAGGTGCTCAAGCAAATCCCCAAAAGTAATGCAATTCCCATAATAAAACAAAGGTAATCATGTACATTAATGAAACTATTAGTCATGTGTCATAGGGATAGTTGTTCTTCCTGATTGATGATCCATTCACTCAACAGGAAAGAAAAGAAAATCTTTAACTATTTATAATTTTTTAGCTAGATGGTGGGGATTAATTATATCCATAATAACAATATATATACATTTTTTATAACAATTGCTGTTACATACCCTATTAAATATTTAGAGATTTTTCGTTTAAAAAGTAAGAATTTGAACATTATTGTTTTTATTAATGTACATACAAAGGCAAAAAAAAATGTTTTTTAAAGTTCATTTGAAAAAAAAGGGGATTCTCTTTCAAATGAGGGATCTTGGAGGTTTGTATCTGCAAGGGATATGAGGTTGAGGGGTTTAAAAACCTCCCCCATTCAGCTCCCTTGCAGCTACACTAAACTTCCTGGTTCTGCCCCCTTTGTGACCTCACCACGTGCATACATCATGATGTCACAAGCACTGCCATAAAGCCTGGGGGTTTTGGCCACTAGGTCACCAAGAATTGCGGGAGATCACTAAAAACAGCTTTTGATCAGCGATCCTGTGCATTAAAAAAGGACTCATTGTATGGTTTCTGGTGATAAAATTGCATGAGAAATTAGAGCATGTAAATGTTCCACTATAATAGATCTCTTAACAAGTTAAAATATGTTTGCCATACAAAGTTTATGCTAAAATGTTTTATACGAATATAAGAACTAAAATTAAATGTTTTATACTGATATAAGAATTACATTTAAATGTGTTTATATGTATTATAGCCAAATCCTATTTGCTCAGCATCTTATAAGAACAGCTCCTAAAATTACTCTGCCTGACAAAGATAAGCAGTCAAAGGTAGTTTTATTAAGTACTGCATTTAAAACCAAATACAAATCAAACAACATAGTTAATTTTAAATAACTTTATTTTAGATATAACTAAGGAAACAAAATATTTGTTATTACCATTTAGACCATATACAAAACTCCAATTACATTTGCCGTTTAAGCTTGCAATTAATGATAATTCTCTAATTCAAACAGAAACATAAAAAGTTGTACAAAACAAAAAAGTTTAAGCTTTATCTAATAAAAAAAGTTCAGGCTTTCACTAATATTTCTGTTTTATTCCAGGTGTCAAATAAATAGTTGGAGACTTTTTTTAATCTTACTCTTGACCTGCCAATAAATAATTCAACTGGTGCTCTGCCAGCTGGCTGCTTACCTACCTATAAGATATTTCATAAACCAAGATTTAAAAGACAATGTTTTTATGGAAGAAAGAACCATAAAGAAAATGTAAGGGACATTGTTCTCATATTTTTGTATCATGTTATTTAATAATCTAGACTTTTTAAATTATTTTTTTAATATAAAATTATTTACAAAAAATATAATTTTCCCCGTTACTAAGTCACAGTCTTCTCTGCCTGAGTATTTGGTTTGGTTTTTGTGCTAATGCTAGTCTATTTAAAATGACTATTACCTTTCTGATTACAGTACTGCAAAATCTTTCTAATGGTACTGTATAAACAAAAGTATTAAAAATTATATAAAAACTGCCTTTAGGTTGCATGTATAAGCTTCTATTATAACATGTAATTATTGCGTAAATGGCATAAGATATTGTTGTTTACCCCCTGTCCCATCCACTCTTCAAGATGGCCCATTTTACAGATGCAAAAATACAAATATTCCAAAACCCAAGCTATTATGCAATCCAATAATTTTCTGTTTTTTAACATAAAAAAGTGCAATTGACACATAAGTATCTATTGTTCACTGGATGAGAGAAACAACTACCATATGAAGTTTATTGAGCACTGAAACATCTATGTACAACCTTACAACAAATACATTTACAACAAATCATTCTTTCTTCATTGCATTATTAAATGCACTTGGCACCTAAGACCAAAACAATCCAACCAAAAATACTTTTGCCACCAAAAATAAAAGTTTTATATGAGTATTGAACTCTTGTAACTTTATGAAAAAAAATCACAATACTGTGGACTACTAAATGCTCCAACATTGTTGATGTATAAACACCACAGCACATCAAAAATGTTAATCATGACTTATTGGGCCAGATTTATCAAAGGATCCAGCTGCAGGCTTGCATGAGTGAACTTGCACTCGAGAGTTAAACCACCTCGCCACCTGTTATGTGGCGTATCTCAATCCCCCTGGACTTTTTTGAGCAGGGAGATTGACAGTCCTTGCTTGTAAGTGATTGGTTGCGCGCAAGCAGTGGGCAGTGTTGTTGGACACTAGCAGTAGTGTTAAATGATAAATGTGGGAACACAATGCCTAGAGGACAGTGGCAAAGATGTAATTCTTTGTCTGCTGGACTTTTTTTAAATGTGGCCCATTATGTCAAACCTCCTTTATGATTAATATTCATGTATCATGTATCAATAAATTCATGTATCAAACTTTACATGGATATTAAACTTATTTTTTTGTTTTGTAGAATGCTACAATTGTAGCCATACAGTTTGACTCAATTTGATGGTATTCTAGTACAGATCAGAATGTTTTAAACATTATAATATATTTATAATGTTATATAAAATAAATATTAGTGAACATAAACTCATTGAATGCTAAGAATGACACAGTGGGTCCCATTTATTAAAGAACATATGAACAAGATTCCAGATTGGAAAACCTTTATGCCCCTCTTTGGACTTCCTTATGCAATGCCATCTTCTGTTCTTGTGGAAGAGCAGTGCCTGTCAATCACCTTGAATATACATGTGCTTACATTGCAGAATGCAAGCTCGTACCCCCAGACTTAAAATCAGCATATGCTGCTTTGTACATTAAGCCCAATGTCAACCTTAAAAGGACATAAAACAAGTTGGGATAGAGACAACACAATATAATGTATTTTAATAACTTTACCTGCAAATGTATAATGCAGTGCTTTGCCATTAATCCTTTCTTTTCAGTTTCTGAATTGTAAAGCTCTAACTCCCCCCACACAATTCCTATTATAGCTGTATCTATGTTTATTGTTCTTTTGGTAAAATGCAAAAGTGAATATGGATTATCTGCATGCCTAGAAACTGTTAACTCAGTTGAAATACAATGCCTGTGTTTAAACACTGATAAGAGGGGTGGAGTTAGCTGCTCCAGGCAGTTTAGCTATGTAATTCATTTTGCTTATTTTTGAAAATTATTTAAAATGCTTGCCAGCAAATTTTATTTTTTTTATTATTTTTTATGCAAACTATTTTAAATGAATTAGCATTTTTAAGATGTGCACAGATCTCAACCTGTTTTATGGCACTTTAAAGCAATGCAGTAAAATGACAACATGCCATCAATAATAAAGATGTTTTCAGAGGCATTTCTTACTGCTTGTGGTTTGGTTGGTGGAATTAAAAGAACCTGTCTCATCCATCATGCGACATAGAGAAACACACAACTCCTAATATAAAAGAGGGTGAGTCTGTCCTTACAAATGAGGGGGTTGCAAGGTCTTTAAGCATGCAGCTGATTGCAACAAACATTGCAACTATTTAATCTTCCTCTAATTTGAAGGTGATCACTATAGCAATGGTGATCATTTGCCCAACAATGTACCATAGTGTTTTTAAGGGATACATGGCATTTTTAAAGGGACAGTAAAGTCAAAGCTTAATGTTTAGTGCTTATTTTTTTTTTTTTTTGTGAGAGTCATAAATGCCATTAGTATGTCAATCATCTACTAATTACAGGGGTATAAGACAGTGAGAAGAGAAGTCAACTTTATTTCATAACTTTGTGTGGCTTATAGAGGCTTTAAAGGGACAGTCAATTTTTAATTACATTTCCATGCTTCAGCTATTGGGGCATATTTATCAAGATCCTGAAGGCTCGCCAGAAACAGAAGTTATGAAGCAGCAGTCTAAAGACCGCTGCTCTATAAACTGTCTACCTGCTTCGAATACGATCGGGTTGATCGACACCCTCTGCTAGCGCCCGATTGGCCAGGAATCTGCAGGGGGCGGCATTGCACCAGCAGTTCACAAGAACTGCTGGTGCAATGATAAATGCTGACAGCATATGCTATCAGTATTTATTGATGTGCAGCGGACATGATCCGCTATATCGGATCATGTTCGCTCGCACCATAGTAAATAGGCCCCACAGTGTGAAATTTTAAACTACTTTCCAATTTATTTCTATTAACGACATTTTTTTTGTTGGTATCCTTTGTTGAAGAAAATTCTCGGGAACAGCAATGTACTACTGGTGAGCTAATGACAAGAAGCATATGTGCAGTTACCAGCTAGCTGCCAACAGTGCATTGTTGTTGCTCAGCCTACAAAGGTATGTGCTTCAACAAAGGATAGCAATGAAATTAAAAACATTTGATAATAGAGATGCATTGTTGAATTCTTTAAAATTGCATGCTTCATCTGAATCATAAAAATGTAACTATTACTTTACTGTCCCTTTAAATCCTCTAAAAGCCACACATAAGGACACCAGAGTCCATTTTGGAAAGAAATTTGCCATATTCTTATATTCCTGCCTGCATTATGACACTCATACCCTAAAATAAGCAAGCCCTAAATTGGGATATAGGAGAAACCCTAATGAATTTATATACATATAGAAAAAAAGAGGTGGATTTGCCACTTTGCTGCCCTAACATTATATAGTAGGGCATTTGGAAACGTATTTGTTAGCAGTAATTTTGAATTTCCAAATTAATGGTCCTTTATTATCAAGCTGACGTGTGACAAATACCTCATTGGTTCTATTTTGGATGTTCTAGCAAATCTAGGGGCCTTTACCACACCTCACCATAAAAATATATCACAAGAACCCACAATTTAAATAAGTGGTTTATTGTCCTAATACTTACCATGTGAGCCTCATAGTAATAATCTTAACCCAGAAGGCACCTGTATCCTTATTTTGTTGTGTTTTTGTTAGAACTCAATGATACTTGTTTCTCTAAACGAATAAATAAATGAAGCTATCCAAATGAGGGCTAGATTAAGAGTGGTGCGCTAACTGTTGTGCATTAGCGAAAAGGTTTTTTTACGGATCTTTGCACACATCGGAAGTGGCATGTGTGTTACAGGTTGAAAGTAAACACATTCGCTCAAGGGCAATTTAATTTAATTTAATGCTCGTCAGATTAGTGCAATTTCAGAGCTCAAGTTAACTTTTACGCGAGACAAGAAAGTTGCACAAAAAACGTTCAGTTACAATCATAATAAACCTATATAATAATTGTATTTATTTTTTTTTGCATAAAAACATATGATGTCTCAGGTGTTAGAAAAAAAGGATTGCAAGGGGCTTTAACATGAAGATACATACATATATGTATATGTGTATTTATGTGTATGTATGTGTATATGTGTGTATGTGTGTGTGTGTGCAAAGAGCACATTTATAATGAGTATATATATACACTCGTATGCAAAAGTTTAGGCACCCCTGACAATTTCCATGATTTTCATTTCATTTTAATCTATCAAATATCTGAAGGACACAGTAATATTTCCGTAGTGAAATTAGGTTTATTGGATTAACAGAAAATGTGCAATATGCATCAAAACGAAATTAGACAGGGGCATAAATTTGGGCACCCCCACAGAAATATCGCATCAATATTTAGCAGAGCCTCCTTTAGCAGAAATAACAGCCTCTAGACCCTGGTTTCTCAACAGCCGGGCCATGGCCCAGTACCGGGCTGTGATAGCCCTGCTGGTGGGCCCCGACCTGTCATGCCCCCACTGCACACTCTTACCCCACTGCACACCAGGGGCAGATTGAGACCAATAAAGGCCCCAGGAACACTGTCTCACACTGACCAAAATGTATTACATTTTATGCAAATGAACATGGTAGCCTCTCTGCCCTACCCCCAACAGGCCCCTCAACCTCCAGAGCCAGGACCCCCAACATCAAGGACCAGAGAAAGGGCACGCAAACTCCAGGGCCAGACCCCACACTCCATGACCCTCACAGCGACAGACCCCTGCCAGGGCCCCCACTAAACCCACACTTATTTGCTTAGTTACTGATAGGGCAACTGAAAACTCCAGCTTAAGGAATGCACCAGGATCCGTGGAGATGCCATTTGTGGGCCCCCCTACTTGCTGGTCCCTTGACCCAGGTCCTAGTTGCCTGGCTGATCAGCCCGCCCCTGCTGCTGCTATATATATATATATATATATATATATATCTATCTACTGGGCCCTGGACATGTCTAGCTAAAATTTACTGGGCCTTGAGGTCACTTTGGTTGAGACCCACTGCTCTAGACGCTTCCTATAGCCTGCAATGAGTGTCTGGATTCTGGATGAACGTATTTTGGACCATTCCTCCTTGTAAAACATCTCCAGTTCAGTTAGGTTTGATGGTATCCGAGCATGGACAGCCCGCTTCATGTCACCCCACATATTTTCAATGATATTCAGGTCTGGTGGACTGGGATTGTACTTGTTCCTCTGCATAAATGCCAGAGTAGATTTTGATCAGTGTTTTGGGTCGTTGTCTTGTTGAAATATCCAGCCCCGGAGTAACTTTGTGACTGATTCCTCAACATTATTCTCAAGTATCTGCTGATATTGAGTGGATTCCATGCGACCCTCAACTTTAACAAGATTCCCAGTACCGGCACTGGCTACACAGCCCCACAGCATGATGGAACATCCACCAAATTTTTCTGTGGGTATCAAGTGCTTGTCTTGGAATGCTGTGTTCTTTTGCCGCCATGCATAACGCCCCTTGTTATGACCAAATAACTCAATCTTTGTTCCATCAGTCCACAGCACCCTTCCAAAATGAAGCTGGCTTGTCCAAATGTGCGTTTGCATACCTCAAGTGACTCTGACTTTGCTTTTGCCTCTCCGATATTTTACTTGGCTTGCCACTTCTGGCCTTATCAAGAACTGTGCCTGTGGTCTTCCATTACCTCACTATGTTCCTCACAGTGGACACTAACAGCTTCAATCTCTGCGATAGCTTTTTGTAGCCTTCCCCTAAACCTTAATGTTGAACAATCTTTGTTTTCAGGTCATATGAGAGTTGTTTTGAGGCCCCCATGTTGACACTCTTCAGAGGAGAGTCAAAGAGAACAACAACTTGCAATTGGCCACCTTAAATACCTTTTCTCATGATTGGATGCACCTGTCTATGAAGTCCAAGGCTTAATGTGCTTACCAAACCAATTGTGTGTTCCAAATAATCAGTGCTAAGTAGTTACAGGTATTCAAATCAACAAAATGACAAGGGTGCCCAAATTTATGCACCTGTCTAATTTTGTTTTGATGCATATTGCACATTTTCTGTTAATCCAATAAATCTCATTTTACTACTGAAATATTACTGTGTCTTTCAGTTATTTGATAGATCAAAATGAAATTTCTGATCCAAGCACCCAATTATTTATAAATGAAAATCATGGAAATTGTTAGGGGTGCCTAAACTTTTGCATACGACTGTGTGTATATATATGTATATATATATATATATATATATATATATATATATATATTTATATTAAATAGAAAAGGTAGACACTATGGATATGAGAGTCTATGTGTGAAAGAATGGGAATTCAGCACTCTTTTAATTATCAAAAAATTATTTTTATTATTGTTGTTAATATTTTTTCTGGAAATAACCAAAAAATACATATCGTCATCAAAGCAAGAATGCACATATCCTATAACCTAAAAGTGCAAAGAAAATGTATTAATACCAAATACCATTATAGAAAAAACACACATACGAAATTTATAAATAAACAGTCTTTCCAAGAACAAAACCACTCTGAAGAGAGAATAGCATGCAATACCCTGCTGAACCAAACCCTATATGTAATAGGTGGTGTCTCGCCAGGTAATACGTGGGGATCTATGCATGTGTACAGTTCATGTTAACATGATTAATGAGATGGCTCATTTATTAGGAGAAAATTCATGCCTTGTAATAATACGATTAAAAAAAAGTATGTTAATAGGCAAAGGGCTGCACGTACATCCATATAGGTTTAGACATAGGCATATGTTATAAAAGAGGCTTTAAAGGCAAAAGGAGACATCAGGAAGTTCATGCGGTAAGCCAAAGCAGGCTGAATTAGTAGTAAAGCAATGTCCCACCAAAGCAATTAGTATAGCAATAGCCCCACTTCAACAAGCAATATAACATGTAGTATATGCAGAGGGAGCAACAGATGCCATGTGTAAAGTACCGGATCACCTGCCGTCCATCAATTATAGCAGGCTCCACATCTAGCGGTTCCAATATTAACAAAATTGATACCTCTCCTTATGACTGAATTTCAATTTGCCTTCCTTTAGGACACGGATCCTGTGTCAATACTTATTCCAACGATATTTGTTATGAGCCTTTAAGTTGTTGCAAGGTTGTTACAACACGCCATCACATTTAAAGTGCTCTTACATCAGAGTGGAAAGCCACGCCTACGCGCGTTTCACTCCCATTGGCAGGACAACGGAGCTTCGTCAGGACGTATTGACATCACTGGGCAACCTGAAATTTATTGGAAGTGACATGCCCAGCCCTCAGACGAAAAGTGAAATATTATTAGACAAAAAGTTACGAGTAAAATATTTGTAAGCACAACAAATAATAATTAAAAAACTTAGTGCATTTTCATAGCGCTTGTTGAGTCCAATGATTACAGAGTGAGGACAGCATTAATACAAAAGATTTTTTATTACTATTATTGTTACACATGTCCCAATAAGGTTTACTTCAGGTCACATATTTCAACTTAGATTTCGAGCACATTTGTTGAAGCGCATCTTTTTTATGTTTACTGCTATTACACAGAATCAAAAAAACTATAGACAGAACAGTTTCATTGTATACAAAAACTATTGCATTCTCAATATAGAAGCAACTATATATTTATATATATATATATATATATATATATATATATATATACAGTGTGTGTATATATATATATATATATATATATATATATATATATATGTTTAAATCTTCTGAATAGGAGTCCAATTCTTTACCTATTCTAGAACAACAACAACATTATATGTCTAAAACCTGAACAGGTAATTTTCTCTCATGTTTAACAAAACGAGTGGAATTCAAATGCAATATTCCAAAAAATATATATAGTTGCATATTTCCAAAAAATATATATAGTTGCATATTTCAACATAAATTACACATTAAATGTATAAATTGTGTCTTCCCTAGACATCAATATTTATCAAATAAACCATCATTTTTAATGTTAGAAACTTATACAAACGTTTTGTCTAGCTATTTTAATACATTCTTCTACATTTTTCTCTTGCATCTTGTATAGAAGGTACTAACAAGACTATTACCCTAGGAAACATGAATAATCTATTTTCTCATTTAACCCATAGTGTGATAGGGTTTTTAAATGGTATATCCATCTTGACTCCTTTCTTAGCAAGCAGTTATAATCATCACCACCTCTTCCATTGGTAATACCTTTATCTATCCCTATGAATCTAAGTGACTCAGGGTTACTTTCATGGTAGTCCAAATAATGTCTGGCAATACTACTATCCATATTTTTGTTCTTGACATCGTCCCTATGTTCCCTTATTCTATCTTTGAATTTCCTCTTAGTTTTACCTACGTAGAACATGGGACATGAACAATGGAGGAGCTAGACTAGACCCTCAGTGTTACAATTAAAGAAAAACCTAATATTGTAAAATCTTTTGCCATTGATAGAAAACTTTTTGGACCTTTCCATAAACTCACATGTGACACATTTTCCACAAGGAAAGCTGCCTATAATTTTTACCTTTGATAGCCATTTTTTTGTGATGCTACATAATTACTGTGAATTTATCTCTGAGATTTGGTGCAGTAAATATAGGGGATTGACCAACATCCTCTGCCACCCTTTCATCAGCAATTAGTAATTTCCAATTATCTTTCAATATTTTTTGTATTGTACTCCAATGGCAGTTACATTTTGTAACCAGCCTTGGAATATTTTTACTGTCCTCATTTTTAGTACTATCGTATTTCCCATATAATAGGACATCTCTATTACTGCTACTTGCTCTTTGATATGCCCTATTTATATATCAACTTGAGTAACCTCTTTTGCTAAATTTTTCCTTCATCTCCTTAGCATGTCTCTCAAAGGATGATTTACTTGAGCAGTTTCTTCGAATTCGAAGAAACTGACCCACAGGGATACCTTGTTTCAAAGCCTCTGGATGGTGACTAAAGAGTTGCAGAAGGCTATTGGTAGCTGTTGGTTTTCTGTAATTTTCAGTAATTATCATACCATTATCTTTCTTAATCGTGATGTCCAAAAAGGTAATCTCTTTGGCATCATATTGACAAGTTAGTAAGATGTTCCTATTATTATGGTTTAATTTGTCAATAAATTCCAACAACTTGTCTTTTGGACCATTCCAAAGTATAAAAATATCGTCCACATATCTCAGCCAAATCTCTACATATTTGTCAGTATATTAGCTATGTTGTTCAAAGACTTCCTGATTTTCCCAAGCACCAAGATGAAGACAGGCAAAAGTGGGGGCACAAGTTGCCCCCATTGCTGTCCCCTGTTTATATACCTGTTTATATACCTGATTATCAAAAAGAAAAATATTATTACTAAGTACAAACTCCCTTAGCTTATAGATAAAGGTATTACCAATGGAAGAGGTGGTGATGATGATAACTGATTGCTAAGAAAGGAGTCAAGATGGATATACCATTTAAAAACCCTATCACCCTATGGGTTAAATGAGAAAATAGATTATTCATGTTTCCAAGGGTAATAGTCTTGTTAGTACCTTCTATACAAGATGCAAGAGAAAAATGTAGAGGAATGTATTAAAATAGCTAGACAAAACGTTTGTATAAGTTTCTAACATTAAAATTGATAGTTTATTCGATAAATATGATGTCTAGGTAAGACACAATTTATACATTTAATGTGTAATTTATGTTGAAATATGCAACTATATATATTTTTTGGAATATTGCATTTGAATTCCACTCGTTTTGTTAATCATGAGAGAAAATTACCTGTTCAGGTTTTAGACATATAATGTTGTTGTTGTTCTAGAATAGGTATAGAATTGGACTCCTATTCAGAAGATTTAAATATAAATATATATATATATATATATATATATATATATATATATATATATATATGTATACAGTATATATAGTTGTTTCTAGATTGAGAATGCAATAGTTTTCTTATACAATGAAACTGTTCTGTCTATAGTATATGGTCTCCACCTATTTTTTGATTCTGTGTAATAGCAGTAAGCATAATAAAGATGCGCTTCAACAAATGCGCTCGAAATCTAAGTTGAAATATGTGACCTGAAATAAACCTTATTGCGACAATAATAGTAATAAAAAATCTTTTGTATTAATGCTGTCCTCACTCTGTAATCATCGGACTCAACAAGCGCTATGAAAACGTTTTTAATTATTATTTGTTGTGCTTACAAATATTTTACTTGTAACTTTTTGTCCAATAATATTTCACTTTTCGTCTGAGGGCTTGGCATGTCACTTCCAGTAAATTTCAAGTTGCCCAGTGATGTCAATACACCCTGACGAAGCTCTGTTGTCCAGCCAATGGGAGTGAAACATGCATAGGTGTGGCTTTCCACTCTGATGTAAGAGCACTTTGAATCTGATGGCGTGCTGCGACTCCAATCTGACATACCTTGTAACAACCTTGCAACAACTTAAAGGCTTATAATGAATATTGTTGGAATAAGCATTGACACAGACCCGTGTCCTAAAGGAAGGCAAATTGACATTCAGTCATAAGGAGAGGTATCAATTTTGTTAATATCGGAAACGCTAGATGTGGAGCCTGCTATAATTGATGGACGGCAGATGATCCGGTACTTTACACATGGCATCTGTTGCTCCCTCTGCATACACTATATGCTATACTGCTTGTTGAAGTGGGGCCATTGCTATACTAATTGCTTTGCTGGGACATTGCTTTACTACTAATTCGGCCTGCTTTGGCTTACTGCATGAACTTCCTGATGTCTCCTTTTGCCTTTAAAGCCTCTTTTCTAACATATGCCTATGTCTAAACCTATATGGATGTACGTGCAGCCCAATGCCTATTAACATACGGCTAGATTTAGAGTTTTGTCGGTAAAGATCCCACGTAGCTAACGCTGCTTTTTTTCCAGCGCACCCTTAAGACAACGCTGGTATTTAGAGTTGCCTGAGTGGCTGCGTTAGGCTCAGAAAAGGGAGCGTTGAGCATAATTTACCTTCCCTTCAACTCTCAATACCATCGTTGCCTACGGTAGCGGTAAGCTGGAAAAACGTGCTCTGGCACGATATCCCCATAGGATACAATGGGGCTGAGCTGGCTGGAAAAAAAACTAACACCTGCAAAAAAGCAGCATTCAGCTCCTAGCGCAGCCCCATTGTTTCCTATGGGGAAACACTCTCTAAGTCTGCACCTAACACCCTAACATGAACCCCGAGTCTAAAAACCCCTAACCTTACACTTATTAACCCCTAATCTGCTGCCCTCGCTATCGCTGACACCTGCATTATATTATTAACCCCTAATCTGCCACTCCGGACACTGCCGCAAAATACATTATCCCTATATACCCCTAATCTGCTTCCCCTAACATCGCTGACACTTATATTATATTTATTACCCCCTAATCTGCCCCCCCCCCAACGTCGCCGCCACCTACCTACACTTATTAACCCCTATTCTGCCGACCGGACCTCGCCGCCACTATAATAAATGTATTAACCCCTAAACTGCCGCACTCCCGCCTCGCAAACACTATAATAAAGTTTATTAACCCCTAATCTGCCCTCCCTAACATTGCCGCCACCTACCTACAATTATTAACCCCTAATCTCCCGCCCACAACGTCGCTGCTACTATAATAAAGTTATTAACCCCTAAACCTAACTCTAACCCTAACACCCCCCTATAATTATATAAATTATTCCTATTTAAAACTAAATACTTACCTATAAAATAAACCCTAAGATAGCTACAATATAACTAATAGTTACATTGTAGCTATTTTAGGATTTATATTTATTTTACAGGCAACTTTGTATTTATTTTAACTAGGTACTATAGCTATTAAATAGTTAATAACTATTTAATAGCTACCTAGTTAAAATAACTACAAAAGTACCTGTAAAATAAATCCTAACCTAAGTTACAAATACACCTAACACTACACTATCATTAAATTAATTAAATAAATTAACTGCAATTAGCTAAACTAAAACACAATTAAATAAACTAATCTATAATACAAAAAAACAAACACTAAATTACCAAAAATAATAAAAAATTACAAGAAGTTTAAACTAATTACACCTAATCTAAGCCCCCTAATAAAATAAAAAAGCCCCCCAAAATGAAAAAAATGCCTTACCCTATTCTAAATTACAAAAGTAATCAGCTCTTTTACCAGCCCTTAAAAGGGCTTTTTGCAGGGCATTGCCCCAAAGTAATCAGCTCTTTTACCTGTAAAAAAAAATACAACCCCCCAAACATTAAAACCCACCACCCACATACCCCTACTCTAACCCACCCAAACCCCCCTTAAAAAACCTAACGCTAACCCCCTGAAGATCTCCCTACCTTGAGTCATTTTCACTCAGCCGAGCCGAATTCTTCATCCAAGGTGCGCAGAAGAGCTCATTTATCCGGTAGAAGTCTTCATCCAGGCGGCGTCTTCAATCTTCATCCATCCGGAGCGGAGACTTCTTCAAAGGAGCCGACACGGAGCCATCCTCTTCAACCGACGACTGAACGACGAATGAAGGTTCCTTTAAGGGACGTCATCCAAGATGGCTTCCCTTCAATTCCGATTGGCTGATAGGATTCTATCAGCCAATCGGAATTAAGGTAGGAAAAATCTGATTGGCTGATGCAATCAGCCAATCAGACTGAAGTTCAATCCAATTGGCTGATCCAATCAGCCAATCGTATTGAGTTTGCATTCTATTGGCTGTTCCAATCCAATCTATTGGCTGTTCCATAGCTATAATGTAGGTGGCGGCGGTGTCCGGTCGGCAGATTAGGGGTTAAAAAATGTTATTAGAGGGTTGGTGATGTGGGGGGAGCTCGGTTTAGGGGTACATCGGTAGTTTATGGGTGTTAGTGTACTTTGTAGCACAGTAGTTAAGAGCTTTATGTTCCGGCGTTAGCCCATAAAGCTCTTAACTACTGACTTTTTTTTGTGGCTGAAGTCTTGTCGGTAGAGGGTCTACCGCTCACTTCTTCCAAGACTCTAAATGCCAGCATTAGGCAAATCCCATAGAAAAGATAGGATACGCAATTGACGTAAGGGGATCTGCGGTAGCCTGGAGTCGCGGAAAGAAAGTGAGCGGTAGACCCTTTCCTGGCTGACTCTAAATACCAGCGTTAGATAAAAAGCAGCGTTAGGACCCCTTAACGCTGCTTTTGACGGCTAACGCAGAACTCTAAATCTAGCCGATACTTTTTTGGAATCGTATCATTACAAGGGATGAATTTTCTCCTAATAAATGAGCCATCTTATTAGTCATGTTAACATGAACTGTACACATGCATAGATCCCCACATATCACCTGGCCAGACACCACCTATTACATATAGGGTTTGGTTCAGCAGGGTGTTGCATGTTATTCTCTCTTCAGAGTGGTTTTGTTCTTGGAAAGACTGTTTATTTATGCATTTCTTAAGTGTAATTTTTCTATAATGGTATTTGGTATTAATACATTTTCTTTGCACTTTTAGGTTATAGGCTATGTGCATTCTTGCTTTGACGACAATGTGTATTTTTTGGTTATTTCCAGAAAAAAATATTAACAATAATAAAAATAAAAGAGTGCTGTATTCCTATTCTTTCACACATAGACTCTCATATCTATAGTGTCTACCTTTTCTATTTAAAAAAAAAAATGCAATATTGGGTCTGCACCACTATATGAATATTACTTTTTATAGCCAATAGGATTAGAGCTACTGAAATCCTATTGGCTGTTCAAATCAGCCAATAAAATTTCAGTAGCTCTCATCCTATTGGCTGATTTAAAAATGTCAGCCAATAGGAATGTAAGGTACCCCAATAAATATGGGGTACCATGCATTTAATCTTCTGTGTGCAACGGACGATCGCATGAAGAGGAGCCTCCACGCTGCTGAGGAACCCCGCCTCTGAGGAACACCGCCGCTGAGGACCGCCGCAGAGGATCCATGCATCGGGGAAGCCAGCTCCACACCTCCACTCCACGCCGCCTTCACTCCTGATGAAGATGGAAGATGATGGAGCCGCCTGGAAGAAGACCTTCTCCACCGGACTTCAGGAATGGTGAGTACCTATTTGGGGCTTAGTTTTAGGATTTATTTTTTATTTTTAAGATTAGGGATTTAATGGCCTGTAAAAGAGCTCATTGCCCTTTTAAGGGCAGTAAAATAGCTGAATGCCCTTTTAAGGGTAATGCCCATACAAATGCCCCTTTAGGGGCAATGGTTAGTTTTTTTTTTTTTTTAGTGTTAGGTTTTTTATTTTGGGGTTTGGTGGGTGGGGGGTTTTACTGTTAGGGAGGACTTAGTATTTTTTAAATGTAAAAAAGCTGTTTAACTTAGGGCAATGGCCCTTTTAATGGCTATTGGTAGTTTAGATTAGGGGGTGTTTTTATTTTGGGGGGGCGGTTTATTTTCTTAGAGATTAGGTTTAATTTTTTAATTTTTGATAATATTGTTTATTTTTTTCTGTAATTTTAGAGTTTTTTTATTTTTTGTAATTTTAGATTATTTTTTTTGTAATTTAGTGTTAGGTTTTATTTAAGTGTACTTTAGTATTTTTGGAGTTAATTTAGGGGGGTGTTAGGTTAGGGGGCTAAGTAATTAAATTAGTTATTTGCATTAGGGTTTAGCGGTTTAGGGGTTAGTAGGTTAATTAGATTTATTGCGATGTGGAGGTTTAGCCTTTTAGGGTTTAATAGGTTAATTAGGTTTATTGCGATGTGGGGGTTTGGCGGTTCAGGGTTTAATAGGTTAATTAGGTTTATTGCAATTTGGGAGATCAGCGGTGTAGGGGTTAATATTTTAATTATGTTATTTGCGGATTAGGGCTTAATTACTTTATTATTTTGAGATGTGGGGGTTTGTTAATACATCATTCAAGAGGGTAGTTTTTTTTTGTTATACTTCATGCAGGTGGTTACATGTTTTTTTTTTAATTTATTTCTTGTGGGCGGTTGCGTTTTTTGTTGTTGTCTATTTTTAAGGCTTCGGGTTTGCCTACATTGCATCCAGGTGGATTATTTTGGCTGCGTGTGCAGCCAACATTCTTTTGGCTGCCTCGCGCAGCCAACATTCCTTTGAGGATGCATGCGCAACTGGCAACAACGGCGGACGTGTTACAAACGCGATTATAGTATAGATTAAAGGGAGATAAAACAACTTTAAGTTACTTGTAAATATTTTAATACAATAAATATACAAAGGGAAACATCAGTCATAATACATTAATACCTTGTTTACTGCAAATGTTTTTCAATATCCAATCTTCCCCTACGACTTGATTTATTTAAATGAGCCAGTGCAAGCAAGAATATATACACCATAATCCCATTTGAACAATTCAAATAGTATTAAAGGTTCATGGGGTGAGATCTTCACCCAGCACTGCACGCAGGATAAAGGGAACAAAATGGTATCCCGGTGCAGTGAACAGAACTGTCATAAAACACCAAACATAACAACACAAGAATATAATAGCTCACACACATAATTTTTTTTGTAAACAAGGTAAAGTAATTTCAAAATTGTAACATATTAAAAACAACATGATAACACACAAAAAGCAAGTATAGCTCTCCCTGCAACGTGACATCAGACTTGTTTTGTCATATTAGAAACAGAAATGGTTTGTTACTGTTAAAAAAAAAAAAAAGCTGCCACTGTGATTGTATTAGCAACATTTGCAATGATTTGCAATATCTAATAATCTCTGCTGAAGCCTGTTAGGTGCAGATAAGTTAGTCATTTGAGGCCTGCAGGCTGCAATTCCAATTCTCAGAATTGTAAAACCCACACAGTTCACAGTTAAATAACAGGGAAAAAAGGGGCAAATTAATGAAATGGGAATTTTGTAGTACAATCTTATATTATGTCTTGTCTCTTTTAGCAATATTACCACACAAAACAATATAACAGCATATGAATCAATGTAAAAAACAAATTGGTTTGTGTTATTTCAAACATAATAAAAAGAACACAATGGGCACTATGTACTAAATGGTCTATGGACAAGGTTCCCAAATTGTATCATTGCACCACGCCTTCCACTGCTTTCACGCGACCTGTCAATCACCCTGAAGCATCTTTTTTTTATTACATTATTGAAAGCAAGGGCTCAAACGCAGCATCCATTGCATAATACATTGAGCCCATTATATGATCAATTTTATCATTTAAAGGGACATGAAACCCACATTTTTTTCAATCATGATTTAGAAAGAGCATGCAATTTTAAAGAACTTTCTATTCAACTTATGTCATCCAGTTTGCTTCATTCTCTTTATATCCATTGTTGAAAAGCATATCTAAATAGGTTCAGTAGCTGCTGATTGGTGGCTTCACATAGATGCTTCATGTGATTGGCTCACCCATGTGAATTACTATATCTTCAACAGAGGATATCTGAAGAACAAAGTAAATGAGATAAAATAAGTAAATTGGAATGTTGTTTAAAATTGTATTCTCTCTCACCTGTCCTCAAGCCTCCCCAACAGGCCAGGTTTTCATTATTACCTTGGATGAGAGCAGGTGAAATCACCATGTTTACTAATCATCTTATTATTTCACCTGTGCTCCAGTTCAGATATCCTCAAAATGAGGCTTGCTAGGGAGGCTTGTCCCTTTAACTGATTTGTGTATATATATATATACACAATATATATACACTGCAGCTTAATTAATTTATTGTGAATCCAGCCAGGCACGAGTCATCCTTGTAATCCAGCCTTACACTTACAATACACTGTATTTGTCCCTAGTAAAACAAACTACATGGCATGCAAGCATAGTAATAATATAACAATATTCCTATATGCATGAATGCCATGTAGTCTTACTAGGGTCGGGTCATACCTTGAAAAATATTAATGCCTGCCATTCAAAAACACACACTTTCCTCGTCAATTTCAAACAACTTTACTTGTGACTGTCTGTGTGAGTGACTGTGACATCAGTGAGACAGTAGTTTTTTAAATGTTATTACTGCTGTTAATCCAGATTCCAGTCCCCACGTCAACGATGTCACTCTCTCTCTGATCCAACGGACCAAAGTCCCCACCCAGTCGCCTGTTGTCCCGCTCTCTTTCCTCAGGACAGTTGCTCCAATCTGCCATGAGTGAGTGGGGGGGGGGGGGTGCTGCGATGCGCAGCACACAATATTTTAATATTACTTAGTTTAGAAATAGAAATACTATAATAGATAGTTTACCGGAATGAACGATTACAAATACAATTACATAATATTACTTAATATAGTAAAATAATTACTTGATGGTGTCTGTGTGGTGGTGATATATATATATATATATATATATATATATCCTTTGGTACAAAAGCACTCTCACCGAACTGGTCAGGTAGGCACCAGAGTGAAAAAATAGAATAATATATTAACAGGAAATAAGCACTCTCTGGTTTTGAAAAACAGCTATCCAGTAGGAGACCGGCAATGGGTTATGCCCTCCTGGGCTTTGATGCACAGTGGACAAGCTGGCGACCCCCAGCCCCACAAAACTTGAAATTCAATACTCCACAACACCATATATAAATATAAATCTTCTTTATTTAAATGTTAAAAGCATACATAGAACAGGTCTGAGGAAGGGGTGAATACCTCGAAACGTCACGCTAGTAAAATATACTATTTGTTTTTCAAAACCAGAGAGTTTTTATTTCCTGTATATATATATCCTGTCTATATATATATATATATATATATATATATATATATATATATATATATATATATATATATATATCCTGTATACTGATTTTATTTGTGATGTGAGTGATTTTATAGTGTTACATTTTTAGTTTGGTTCTCTATCCTGTTACATTAACAGCCTAATTGGTCTCATTACTTAATTAAACTAGCTTCTCTAACCTGTACTAAGACCAAAGTTATATATGAATTTTAAGAATGGTTACTATTAGTAATTATGCAACAATTATACTTAGCATTATACGTAAACTTAATATGTCTGTACTGATAACAAGAATTGAAATAATTTTTTTAACTGTTTTTATTTTGTACTATGCACACAAAAATAACAGAAAGAAAAATCTTAATGTAGTGTAACTTGAAAGGTCTTGGTTTCCACCAAATTTGGTTTCCTCTAATATCTGGTCTCACCTTCATGGATGGTCTGGCTGCTCCTCATAATCTAGGCCCAGAGAAACCTGCTACTGAAAATCAATACCCTGATGGCCATGAGTGAATAGTAATTAGTATAGGGCTATACCAGAATAGACCAGATGCAAAATCAGCTAATCCATAGTGATTAACCTGCTCTCACCCATCATCTTATTTCACATGTGCTCTAGTTCATATATTATGAAAATCTCCCTAGGTCTGGAATATGTGTAAATGTTGGGAGCAACCTTACCCTTCACACATTCTATGTAGACTGTAAGCACTCCCTGTAGTCTGTAAGCTTTTTGGAGCAGGGCCCCCTACTCTTGTACTAGATTTGTTTAGTCAGTTATATACTAGTATCTTTTCACAAATCTTTGTCATTGTATACCCATATTTCTGTACCCAGCGCTACGAATTTTTATGCCCTATTCAAATAAATTTTCATAATAATAATAATCATAATAATAAAAATGATACCTGAGGAGAGAAGAACTCTATATTAAAACCACTAGGTGTAATTAGCAAATATAATTATGACTTACATATATTTCTGAAAGGGACAATTCATTTAAAATAAAATCATAAATTAATCGAAAATTAGGCAAACTATTTGATATACTTACATTATTTATTTTTTAATTGTTCAATGTAATTTAGCTCTGAATATTTGGAAAAAAAGTTAACACAATACAGAGTAAATAGGGACGCTATCACTTAGAAATAATGCAAATCTGCACAAGTAAAGACTCTGATGATTGATATGGATAGATATTCAAAGTATCTATTATACACAGCAGGAACACTATCACTTAGATATTAAACAATCTGCAATGACTAGAGATACAAATGTTTGGGATATATTGTTACTCAGAATTGCAATGAGTAATGAAGATATGTGATATGTAAATACAAATTACAATAGCACATAAAAAATATAACCTATATAGATATACTTCAAGATACAAAAATAAAATATATATATATTTGATAAATAAAAGTCCAATAGAAGTGTGTGTTATTGGAAACGCACAAAGTTTAACAGGCTGCTCTCCTCAGGGTAATGGCCGTCCACTTCAAAACAGATCTATAGAAAACTATATATCCAGCATATATTTGAAGAATTACGCTATGTTGGCGCCTTCTCCCTTTTCTATAGCTCTGAATATTGACTGGAATGTCTACAGTAGACTAAATAATGCTGTATTTTTCTATACCTGCCCTTTGCACCACAGTAACTGATTATATCAGCACAAAAGGTCATTTATATCTAGTATTGTTTTGTAACAATAAAGGAGATCATATCTATGTGTAAGTGTATTTTCAATGTTAAAAGTTACACAGGCACTTATCCAATAACCATCCTTTGGCAATACACCAGCTTCAGTTCTGTCAAAGAGAAAATAGTGTCAGAGCTTATGTGAGTCATGAGTATTTCTATATACACATTCTGAGTGGTTGTATACAACTATTTCATTAGTTTAGTGGAAGTGTTGTATCACATTGGATTACCCTGAACACTACATGGTTGCAGTCCATAGATAAACAGTATGGGAAAAGAGGAAAAGACATAAACTTCTATCAGTAGATCCTGAGACTTTTAGAAAATGACTCAGTAGCTTAGAATAGGAGAATAAGCCATGCCATTCAAAAGAACCTCAGAAAAATAAACACTGCCAAGGGACAAAAACTGAGATAGTTGCTGCAAGAAAGAATATAGAGATGTTTAGGCTGATTGATGCCTTTTCTTTTTTCTTATCATTCTATCCCTGAAGTAAAACCGTTAGAAGTGGGAATTGAGACGTTCTATGTCTTTCATTTAGCCTACTGCCAACTTCCATATGTTGTTTGTCATAATTCATCAGCAATGTGAATTTCCACTCTCTACTGCACACTGTCTTTTACATACTCTCACTGGCCCAACCCCTCTTGCAACTGAACCTTGCAAAGTCCTATATCTTGCACTACTCCTGCTCTCTTATAATCTAATTCTGACCCGCCTCACTTTCTTTACCTCAGCCTTAGTAAAAGGTTGGCTCAATATTACCCACTCCTTCCCTAAGCTAGGTTCACTCCATTCTCTGGGGCCGAATTATCAAGCTACAAATGGAGCTTGATGCCCCTGTTTCTGCGTGAGCTGTCAGGCTCCCCAGAAACAGCAGTTATGAAGCAGTGGTCTTAAGACCGCTGCTCCATAACTGGTCCGCCTGCTCTAAGGCTGCGGACATCAATCCGCCCGATACTATATGATCCAACTGAATGACACCCCCTGCTAGCGGCCAATTGGCCACAAATCTGCAGGGGGCAGCATTGCACAAGCAGTTCACAAGAACTCCTTGTGTAATGATAAATGCAGACAGCGTATGGTGTCGGCATTCATTGATGACTGTCGGACATGATCTGCTGAGTGGATAATGTCGGACAGACCAATCATAAACTGGCCCCTCTGTCTAGCTTGGCCTCCCTCAAAGAGCCAGACACCCTTCATTCTCCCTCTCTGTGGTACATATCAAGTAAATTGATATGAACCATTAGGGGGCATATCTATCAAGCTCTGTATGGAGCTTGAAGCCCAGTGTTTCTGGCGAGACCGCTGCTTTGAGGAGGTGGACAGAGTTCGCCACAATTCAACCCAATCGAATATGACCGGGCTGATTGACACCCCCTGCTAGCGGCATGGGGCGGAGTTCACAAGAGCTGCTGGTGCAATGCTGAATGCGGAGAGCGTATTGCCTTTCATCAATAGGGGCCTATATCTGCAGTGGCAAACTATCTTAGCCACTTCTCAAAAACTACTACCTCTTTTTCCCTGTCCTAGCTCTTGCAGCAAAGATTACACACACACACATATATATATATATATATATATATATATATATATATATATATATATATAAAGACACTGTGTAGATAAGCCATAAAGAATGTATCAATTTAACCTTTAGCTGTGTGTAACCAAAAACAGAATAATCTTCTTTAATAACACTTTAACGTGTTAATATTCATATATCTTGGTACAATGCACTCTGAAATGTAATTCTATATTTTATATAATTGAATGTAATAGTTATGCACCTTTTATAGTGAATGGGCTAAATGTTGGTAATATGCCGTTGAATTTGTATGTGGTAATATACCTTTAAATTTAGAGAGTGAGTAGTGAGCCTGATAAAAGGTGTAATTAGACAGCTGTGAGTATCCCTGACGAAGTGCTGTTTAGCAGCAGGAAACGCATTGGATGTCGCTGATGTGTGTGGAGTGGTGCAACCTTTGTTTTCTTTTGATGTTATAATAAATACACAGCATTGATTTAGCTCGGTCTATGACTGCTTATTTTTTGCCATTGTGGTAATGCTATATATATATATATATATATATACATGCACAACACTCATATTCACATATTTACATATAAAGAAATCTAGGGTATTCCCAGTATATTTTCATTACTTTCCTGCAAAGTAAATGTCATGCATTAAAGTATTTATTTCATGCTACTCAACTATTTTTTAAAGGTTAAACTGTCCGAACCTTTTCTCAAACTAACAGGAAGTATTGACAATTTATGCCACTGCAATTGATGACTCTGTCACTTTTGACTTGATAAGATTTCATACATTAAATATACAAAGGCCACCATGACTTTTCCTCACATAGATTTCAAATCATTTAAAACATTTAACCTCTTGTATACAACAATACTTGTTATTGTGGTACTGTATTTTACTATGTTGAATAAACTGCAATAATTTTTATCTCCAAGGCTAAAAAAACAAACAAAAAAGGTATACATTAGTACAGGTTGTACTGATTGTAAGCCACAACACAGTAAACTATAAAGATTCATCACACAAACAGTCAGGTTCCTTTAGACGGTAGTATTTATTTTTATAATCATTAATCTTGACATGCTCACTTACTGAATTAGTCTACATAAATCTTGTCATAAGTTTAATGTGTTTTAAGAACAGTTTGAAAGTTAAAGTTATATTTTTAAATTAGCCACCTTCTCTTCAGATTGGTTATTAACGTAATGCACAAAACAATACACCGAATTTCAGTCCACAATCATTTTGGTTATGAGTTATGTATTTTTTGGCTTGTAAAATATGTTTAGATAATTTACTTAGTAGACAGTGGTTATGTAAAACACACCTTACAATGATGATTTCAATTAATCAAAAGCATTTGACCGCTGTATATTCTATTGTAAAATCTTAAGTTTTATTTAGTTGTGTAAAAAAGGGACTGACATAAAAATATACTATGCAGGAAATTTAAAACAATTGTGAACAAAAAACAGGGCTGCAACAGCACTACGCTGATGATTGGGGGATGGCTTTCTGTTTACTTGTATTAATAAACCTTTGCGGCTAGAGTGCTATGCATGTACAAACCTTAATAAAGTTGAAGTCAAAAGAGAAGAATTGACTAAAAAAGATGCATCTAAATAGCACTTCTGTCTCCCCTTGTAAATTTTAGAACATCATATATCTAAGGGGTAATGGACTGGTTAGGTAGTGGTTTTAAAATTAACTTTTAATAAGAAACAGTAAAAACAACAAAATGTGAAATTAAAAACACAAAATAGAATACAGACATATATGAGTAGTATAATTTGCTACTGAGGGGAACCAACTAAAGGATGTTTAATCTATCTATTTACTCATAAGGCCATAGTTGAAGCATAGGAAAAACATATATACCTACGGTTGTATATTTTATAATCACTCAATAATTAGGCAGCTGATGTTGTTTTGTGAATACTAGTCCAATCAGCGTAACCCGATAACCTCATACGTGCAAACTTATATGTATATATATATATATATATATATATATATATATATATATATATATCTACATTGATTAAAATGTAAGATAATCCTATGAATTTGAAGGTGAATCGTTGAAACCTCAATAGATGCTATTTTGACAAAAATAGCCTAATCAGTCCAACACGGTGGGACTATTTTATAAGTGCAAACTTATACACATATATACATATTCCTACTGCTCAAATCTACAATATTTCTACTTAATTAAAGAGACAGTAAACACGTTGATACATTTTGACTTTTACCAAAGTCTATCTTTAATTTCCAAAGTGTGTGCTATTGCACTACCCAACCCATTGTGACACAACACACTTTTTGATTAACCCATTGTATCCTCCTAAAAAGTTACATAACTACAGATTGTGAATCATAGAGGACTGAATACAATTGGTCTCTATATTATAAGTCAATAAAAGTTATGTGCAGTTCTTATATAGTCCTTATACAGTCCTTATATAGCAGTTCAATAAAGAATATACCAATCAAGTGCATATTGCTGGGTTAATATAACTTTATCCAACTATATTTACACAATATTGGAGTAACCCAGACCCTGATCCCCTCAGTGCCAAATTATACTATTCATATATGTCTGTATTCTATTTGTATTTTTAATTTCACATTTTGTTGTTTTTAATGTTTCTTATTAAAAGTTAATTTTTAAAACCATTACCTTACCATTACCCGTTAGAAATATGATGTTCTAAAATGTACAAGGGGAGACAGAAGTGCTATTTAGATGCATCTTTTTTGTCAATTCTTCTCTTTTGACTTCAACTTCTCTAAAATTTATGTTATCAACTTCACTAAAATAATGTTTATGCTCTTTTAAACAGTGGTTAAAGAGACACTGAACCCAATTTTTTTTATGATTCAAATAGAGCATGAAATTTTAAGCAACTTTCTAATTTACTCCTATTATCAATTTTTCTTCGTTCTCTTGTTATCTTTATTTTAAAAGCAGGAATGTAAATTTTAGCAGCCAGCCCATTTTAGGTTCAGCACCATGGATAGCGCTTGCTTATTGGAGGCTTACATTTACCCACCAATAAGCAAGCATAACCCAGGTTCTCAACCAAAATTGGCCCGGCTCCTATGAATCACATTCTGCTTTTTAAATAAAGATAGCAAGAGAACGAAGAAACATTGATAATAGGAGTAAATTGGAAAGTTGCTTAAATTTGCATGCTTTATCTGAATCACGAAATAAAAAAAATTGGGTTTAGTGTCCCTTTAAGTACTATGTTAATATGTTTCAGTTTGAGATAGATAGTTACTAATAATACTGTTCAGAAGTAAAATGTTTAAAATCGAATGGAGGAAGGCACAGCATAAACAAATTAATTCATAGCTTAAAGTCATGTCAGTGATATCAAATATCAATTTTATTGACTAATATACAGCTTCAGAGAGTCTTTTGGCTAATAATATACAGCTTCAGAGAGTCTGCTGCATATGTAGCTATTTTATAAACAGTGTTCATAGCTTTTGTAACAACTGTAATTATTGGAGGACATTGTCCTTTCCTGAAGAAATATCTTTATCAACAACAATATCCTGTGTTCAATTCGGATAACCTAATTTTACATAGGAATTACATGGGTACAGTAAAATAGACTATGATATAGGAATGTATTGAATAGAATGTGGAGTGAATCCTGGATTAGTAAAGGTTGGAATAAAGATAGAACTTGTGTTAGTTCACAGCACAGTGAATTGACAGTGTTTAATATTTATAGAAGGAAAGTGGTTATTTTGAGGCTTTTAATAGTAGTTAACAATATACAATCTCCATATATAAGGAGCTTAAAAGGTCCCTAGGCTTTCTAATATACACAATTCTCCCAGGGATAGTCTACTTATTTCCTATATTAGGGAGATGCTAATAATACAGTAACTAAATACAAGATCCATGTACAGGCATTACTCATTACAGAGTGAATATGCATTTTTAATTTTTCCTAAACAAATTGTAATTTGTTTTACAAATAAATGTTACATGTTGCCTTTTACAATGTCACATGCATAAATTGAATATAACATTTGTGTAAAAATGTATGTATACTAAAGCCTATGAGAATCAACATTCAAATTTTTATTTTGCTTTTTATTTTAAACCAAATGATACATTCAACATATCAAAATATAACACTCCTTTGTATAAAAGTGAATGTTAAATTGTAATAAAATGTTCAACATTTATTTAGAATCAACAAATAATGTTGAAAAGCAAAACTGCTACACTGTTGATGTTTTGTGGAAATAGATAACAGTAGACTATTTAAAATGAGAACCCATTTTTTTTTTCAAATAAAGATAAAAAAACATAAACTAAAGAAAAATACATTCTCTGTACGTTCCCTAGAAAATATTATATTTACCCAGTATTGATCAGACTGGGTAAATAAAATAGTTTAGGGAAAATATCAGTTTAGGGAAAATGTATTTAGAAATAATCAAAATATTTATTCCACACATACAGAAACATTTTAAAACACAATTTTTGATAAACCTAGGGTATCAGCTTCCTAAAATTGAAATAGAGCTTTAAAAATATGGTTAAAGCCTTTGTTACAAAGTTCTCATTCAAAAACATGTCTTCTTCATTTTTGAAAATGTATTTATATAAATATGTGGCTCCTGTAAAATTAATAATGCAAATCAGAATAAACTTAATTTCTAGATGATTTCAGCGAAGAGGGAAGGCACAATTTTGAAAATTCAAGTCATCCCCTGGCAGACACAGACAGGAATTTTACAAAAAAAGCCTTTAAGACAAAAGTAAGTAACAAGGGCCTCAACCCAAACTTTCTGCTCTCACAGGAGCTCTTCTCAATGGAGACCGTGAAGACATAATGAACACCCCCAAAACCCACACATAAATACCTCCTTACCACTAACCTATCAAACAATCCATACATCCAAACCACATCTAAACAAACACTCCCCTCCTCAGACAGTGCAACACATGCCACAGGGCCAGATGCCGGAAGATGACGTCATCAATCCCCGACGGCCTGTTCCAGCAGCAGCGATACAGGTTGCCAAGGAGATATGGTAAACACACCAGCAAGCGCAACTGCATGCACTGGGTAATAGTCTGTATGGTCACAGGCAGGAAACAAACCGGAAAGGTTAATATCTAAAAAACAGTGATATATAAAACCACAAGTGAACTAACATATACATACCAAGTGCTATAAACATTAAAACAGACAGCTCATACCAGAGTACTAATACTGCTGATATACCATATACCCAGTGGTACCTTCTATACCCCACAGTATCAAGGCAACTCCAACCAATATTTTTCATAAACTACTACATTTGGAAAAGAAAGAAATATATTTTTATTTGCATGCAGTTTATTTATCCAAGTACCAAAAACTAAAATTCATACCTAGGGGCTTTAGGGTTAAGAACATACCCACATTGGGGTGCACCAATATTGAATTTTGTAGGAGGTGGTGTTGGATCATGAGTAAGTGTTTTCATGATCTCATGCTCCTTGTGATTGAAGAGGTCTCTAAACTAAGGGTGACAGTAAAACAAGAAATTGCTACTGTTAAAGACACTCTGCTGGGTGTACTCACTTCTGACACTACCACTGACTGGGTTTCAACGTTTAAAACACAGATTGACAAATACAAAGGGATCTCCTGACTTTTAAGAATAAAAAATTTGTGACTGTTGAAAATGACTACAGAGAGAAAAAGGTATACAGGTGGCTATACGGAAAAGATAACAATCCTTCCTATGGTCGTAGAAAACCTTTCAACAGGACCTGAAGTGTAAACTTCTCTACAGTTGACAGTAGCGGAGGTGATTCCTCTGACAGTGACATACAGTCAGTGACACAGACATAACGCCAATCAGGTATAAGCACAAGATCTGAACAGAAGCCCCCTTTACCCCAGGGCCCAGACACAGACGCCTCAGGAGAGGGGGGAATAAAAAGAAAAAACACACAGAAAAAGAACAAACAATAGTGTATAATCTGAGTTTGTATCCCCTGAAAGAGGATGATCTCAAGTTACTTAACAGGGGGTTGTCATTTGTACCTAAACCGAAATGTGACCTCTTTGATCTACATGTGGATATGGGGAGGTTTCAGAGACAACTTTAGCTTAAAGATTTTTTTATGGACAAAGGGGATTATGTGTCTAAGCCCTTCAAACCTCTAAGTGTCTTTGAACTTCCCAATACACACACAGCTATAAAAACGTTTCATCAAATTTGTACCTCTACCTTGTCTGACCTACATAAGGCCATTCCCCATAGTAGGGACAATCTAAGCAAAACTGAAAGAGATGCCATCTGATCCTTATCCACTGATAGGGATATAGTCATTAGGCCTGCGGACAAGGGCGGGACCACGGTTGTACTTGATTATATTCAATACAAAGAGGAAGCCCATAGACAACATTTGGATGACTGACTGTCAATCCTACTTTAAGTTTCAAAAAACAGATTGATGAGTTCTTAAGGTTGGCCTCTATGGCTAATGTTATTGATGATGATGTGTTTGGATATTTGACGGTGGACTACCCGATATGCCCAATTCTATATCTTCTACCAAAGATACATAAATTGCTGGAGAACCCTCCTGGCAGACTGATTGTTTCGGCCAGGGGGTCACTCCTACAGCCTTTGGCTGAGTATATTGATTTTTTTTGGCAGCATCACATCTTCAGGACTCTTTTGAACTCATCAGTTAAAATCTCTGGAGGATGTTCATGATATGGAGGTCTCAAGTGTGTGAACCCTGCGCTATTTCTTATGTGCCTCAAGCTCTCCTTGAAAGGTCCCCTAGTAGACCTGAAGATAAGATATAAAAAAGAGCGGAAAGGCGAGCGCCAAAAAAGGCTAAAGTGGCAATGTGATACACTAAAACAACCTTGATTCAAATATATAAAATTATTTATATAAAATCATTAGGTTTAATACATAACTCACAATGTATTACACAATAATATCATGGATCCATGTAACATAAAATCTTTAAAACATCAATATAGTCAATATAACAATTGGTGTGAAACTCTTGGTATGATGGCTAGCCTGTTGTTAAACTAAAAAGGCCAAATAGAGGCAGGTCCAAATGTATAGTCCTAAATGTACATATCCTAGTGTGTCCGTGGTTATATCACAAGTGAAGAAATGTGGTAGAATGAAAAAATATATATAGTTGAAGAAATCAAATACGATGACAAATGCAGGGACAAAAATAGTGGTTATTAAAAATGTCAAAGACAGTGAAAAATTTGGTGAAAAAATGACAAAATAGTTGAAACCATCCAATAAAGGTAAAAAAGCGTGAAGATAAGTGAAAAAATGAAAAATTGAAAAAGTATATAAAAAATTGAAAAAATATAATAAAATTTATAAAAAAAGGTTATGAAGTCATAGTGGTAAAACAATAGTAGTTCGTGATTGTAATCCAATATAAATCAAAGAAATCTTCAAAAAGCCAATATATAAAAAATAGAACAAACCTGTGGAAAAAAATACAAACAATACTGTAGAATATATAAATAGATAAGATAATGTGTAGGTAATGAACTTACTTTGGTTAAGTCGATGCGTTTCGGCCTCAATATAGGCCTTTCTCAAGACTCATATGGAGGTCCTTGTCACTATGGACGTTGTGAGTCTGTATACTGTCATCCCCCACATGCATGGCCTAGAGATGGTTAGACAGATGTTGATTAACAATGTCCACTATACGGGACCCCCAATTTTGTTTTTGCTTCATGGGGTTCTGCTTGGAGAACATTTTTTTATGGTTTGAGGGTAAATATTTTCTACAAACCATGGGCATGGCGATGGGGTGTAATATGGCCCCATCATATGCCAATATATATATGGCTATGTATGAGCAGCTTTATATCTTTTCTGAGCAGAAAGTTTTATTGTCGTTACATAGACGATGTAACAAGGGTTGTAGGTTACAGACTACACTATACCAGAAAGCCACAGATAAAAATTCTATTCTTCACTACCATAGTTTTCATCCTAGGTTTCAAAAGAATGGGGTCAGCTCCTTGCAGTTCCTGTGGGTCATACGTAACAACACGGATGACTCCTGCAAGAAGAGCCAATTAGTGGAGATGTCTCAACAGTTTCTCCAATGGGGGTACCCCCAACAGCTGATTGACCAACAGTATAGAACGGCTGAACAATGGACCCAGGGTTCCCTAACCACCAGAAAACAACAAACTACAGAGATCAACCACCTGAATTTCATCACCACATTCATGCTGGGGTCTGAGGTAGTGGCCACCACCACCAAAAAGAACTGGATTGTCATTTCTAAGGACACTAGTCTCCTGTTTTATGATTCCCCTCCAACACAGATAGTCTATAAGAGGGTTAATATTTTGCGAGACTTATTGTTGCTCAATGACCAGGTCCACTGTTATGAAAAATGGATGTGGTTATCGAAATGTAAAGTGGGGTGTTTGCGCTGTGGAAGTTGTGTGACTTGTAACAGTCTAATTACTGGGAACACCTTTCATCACCCACATACTAATAAAAGATTTTCAATTAAAACACAGGCTTACTTGCACCTCTGGCATTGTATTCTATGTAATAATCTGTCCCTGCTCCCTTTACTACATTGATAAAATGATGACGTCCTTCCAAGAACGCACTGGATAAGGGCCGTTTGGAACAGCCGGTGGTGAGGCATTTACTGGCAGCTTGGCATCCAGTTTTGTCCCTCAGAACAATGCTGATTGATCATGTCCCACGCCTTAGATGGGGTGGAGATAGGGCCCAAACCTTATTGTGCCTGGAGGTGAGATGAATATTTAATCTGGACACTGTTACTCCCCGGGGTCTGAATACCAACATTGACTTTGGCTGCTGTTTTAAACAACATTGATGTCTGTGGGAGTACTCTGTGTTGTTTCTACCTACTCATTGAGGCACATAGCAATGAGTGTGGCATCTAAAAGTTTTCAGTATTTGCCAGCTATTGAATTGGTTGCTGATTAGGCATTCCATGTTATCTCTGATCAGTGGTTACCTTGATACTGTGGGATATAGAGGGTACCACTGGGTATATGGTATATCAGCGCTATTAGTACTCTGGTATGAGCTGTCTGTTTTAATGTTTATAACACTTGGTATGTATATGTTAGTTCACTTGTGGTTTTATATATCACTGGTTTTTAGATATTAACCTTTCCGGTTTGTCTCCAGCCTGTGACCATACAGACTATTACCTAGTGCATGCAGTTGTGCTTGCTGGTGTGTTTACCATATCTCCTTGGCAACCCGTATCGCTGCTGCTGGACAAGGCCATCAGGGATTGATGACGTCATCTGGCCCAGTGGCATGTGTTGGGCTGTCTGAGAAGGGGAGTGTTTGTTTTGATGCAGTTTGGACTCACGGATTGGTTGATAGGTTAGTGGTAAGGAGGTATTTAGGTGTGGGTTCTGAGGGTGTTCATTATGTCTTCACGGCCTCCATTGAGAAAGGCTCCTGCAAGAGCCGAAACGTTTTGGTTAAGGCCCTTGTTTCTTACTTTTGTCTTAAAGGCTTTTTTTGCAAAATTACCGTGTCTGTGCCTCCTTTTTTTGGTATCCCTATTACGCTGGAGTCATGTGGGGGGATTATCTGAACTTTGTGTATGCTGTCAAGCAGAGCACCGGGTAGCTGGAATGATAGTGTGTGCCGTTTCCTTTACACTTTTTTAAAACACTACCCTCTTAGTGAGGTTTTTAGTCATGCTAACCCGATGAAAGTAAAATGCGATTGCGCTCTTGCAATCTCGTTTACTTTCAACTTGTAATATTAACGCTATTTCTGACATGCGCAAAAAAAGCAATATTGCTAGATTTGTAATCTAGCCCATAGTGTGGATATTTGAAAATAAGAGAGTTACCTCACAAAAGCCATCTTTAGCTAAGATATAACTAGTGATCCTATATTTGCCATAAATATCTTCTTTCAGAACATCAAAGCCTTCTGGTTTCTTTTCATGCTGTATTGCCATACTTTTTCTCTATCTTACCATTTTCTATAAACATATTTAAAAGCCCATTTCTCTCCTCATTAAAATCTATCTATCTATCCATCTATCTCTCTGTGTATCATCTGTCTGTCTATCTATCATCTATCTATATTTCTGTATGTCTATCCATCTATCTCTCTTTCTGTATGTCTGACTATCATCTATCTATGTTTCTGTATGTCTGACTATCATCTATCTATCTATCTATCTATCTATCTATATTTCTGTATGTCTGACTATCATCTATCTATCTCTCTTTCTGTATGTCTGACTATCATCTATCTATCTCTCTTTCTTTCTGTATGTCTCACTATCATCTATCTATGATTCTGTATGTCTGACTAGCATCTATCTATCTCTCTTTCTGTATGTCTGACTATCATCTATCTATTTTTCTGTATGCTGATTATCATCTATCTATCATCTATCTATCTATCGCTGTTTCTGTATGTCTCATTAAAATATGTGTTCTATCTATCCATCTATCTCTCTGAGTATCATCTATCGATCTGTCTATATACTGTATCATCTATCTATATTGCTGTATGTCTATCTATCTATCTTTATGTATGTCTGACTATCATCTATCTATCTCTCTTTCTTTATGTCTGACTATCATCTATCTATGTTTCTGTATGTCTGACTATCATCTATCTATCTATCTATCTATCTATCTATCTATATATCATCTATCTATCTGTATGTCTGACTATCATCTATCTATCTATCTCTCTTTCTGTATGTCTGACTATCATCTATTTATCTTTCTTTCTGTATGTCTATAATCTATCTATTTATCTTTCTGTATGTCTGACTATCATTGATCTATCTATCTGTATGTCTGACTATCATCTATCTATCTCTCTCTCTTTCTGTATGTCTGACTATCATCTATCTATGTTTCTGTATGTCTGACTATCATCTATCTATCTATCTATATCTATCTATCTATCTATCTATCTCTTTTTCTGTATGTCTGACTATCATCTATCTATCTCTCTTTCTGTATGTCTGACTATCATCTATCTCTCTCTCTTTCTTTCTGTATGTCTCCCTATCATCTATCTATGTCTATCTATCTATCTATCTATCTATCTATCTCTCTTTCCGTATTTCTGACTATCATTTATCTATCTCTCTTTCTGTATGATTGACTATCATCTATCTATGTATCTATCTATCAATCTATCTATCTATCTATCTATCTATCTATCTATCTGTATGTCTGACTATCATCTATCTATGTTTCTGTATGTCTGACTATCATCTATCTATCTATCTATATCTATCTATCTATCTATCTATCTCTCTTTCTGTATGTCTGACTATCATCTATCTATGTTTCTGTATGTCTGACTATCATCTATCTATCTATCTATCTATCTTTCTATATCTATCTATCTATCTCTTTTTCTGTATGTCTGACTATCATCTATCTATCTCTCTTTCTGTATGTCTAACTATCATCTATCTATCTCTCTTTCTGTATGTCTGACTATCATCTCTCTCTCTCTCTTTCTTTCTGTATGTCTCCCTATCATCTATCTATCTATCTATCTATCTATCTATCTATCTATCTATCTATCTCTCTTTCCGTATTTCTGACTATCATTTATCTATCTCTCTTTCTGTATGATTGACTATCATCTATCTATGTATCTATCTATCTATCTATCTGTATGTCTGACTATCATCTATCTATGTTTCTGTATGTCTGACTATCATCTATCTATCTATCTATCTATCTATCTATCTATATCTATCTATATCTATCTATCTATCTATCTATCTATCTCTCTTTCTGTATGTCTGACTATCATCTATCTATCTCTCTTTCTGTATGTCTGACTACCATCTCTCTCTCTCTCTTTCTTTCTGTATGTCTCCCTATCATCTATCTATGTCTCTGTATGTCAGACTATCATCTATCTATCTCTCTTTCTGTATGTCTGACTATCATTTATCTATCTCTCTTTCTGTATGTCTGACTATCATTTATCTATCTCCCTTTCTGTATGTCTGGCTACCATCTATCTATCTATCTATCTATCTATCTATCTCTCTTTATGTATGTCTGACTACCATCTATCTATCTATCTATCTATCTATCTATCTATCTATCTATCATCTATCTATCTATCTATCTATCAGTCTATCTCTCTATCTATCAGTCTATCTCTCTTTTTGTATATCTGACTGTCATCTTTCTATGTTTCTGTATATCTGACTATCATCTATCTATGTTTCTGTATATCTGACTATCATCTATCTATGTTTCTGTATGTCTGACTATAATCACTCTGTCTCCCTTTCTGTATGTCTGACTATCATCTATCTATCTCTCTTTCTGTATGTCTGACTATCATTTATCTATCTATTTATATATCTCTCTTCCCTTATGTCTGACTATCATCTATCTATCTCCCTTTCTGTATGTCTGGCTACCATCTATCTATCTATCTATCTATCTATCTATCTATCTATCTCTCTTTATGTATGTCTGACTACCATCTATCTATCTATCAATCTATCTATCTATCTATCATCTATCTATCTATCTATCTATCTATCTCTCTTTCTGTATATCTGACTGTCATCTTTCTATGTTTCTGTATGTCTGACTATCATCTATCTATGTCTCTGTATGTCTGACTATAATCACTCTGTCTCCCTTTCTGTATGTCTGACTATCATCTATCTATCTATCTATCTATCTATCTATCTATCTCTCTCTCTTTCTGTATGTCTGACTATCATCTATCTAACTTTTATCTATCTCTCTTTCTGTGTGTATGACTACCATCTATCTATCTCTCTTTCTGTATGTCTGACTATCATCTATCTATCTATTTATCTATCTATCTATCTATCTTTCTGTATGTCTGACTATCATCTGTCTATCTGTCTTTCTGTATGTCTGACTATTATCTATCTAACTTTTATCTATCTCTCTTTCTGTATGTCTGACTACCATCTATCTAACTTTTATCTATCTCTCTTTCTGTGTGTATGACTACCATCTATCTATCTCTCTTTCTGTATGTCTGACTATCATCTATCTATCTATTTATCTATCTATCTATCTATCTTTCTGTATGTCTGACTATCATCTGTCTATCTGTCTTTCTGTATGTCTGACTATTATCTATCTATAACTCTTTCTGTATGTATGATTATTATCTATCGATCTATCTTTCTGCATGTCTGACTATCATCTATGTCTCTGTATGTCCGACTATCATCTATCTATCTCTCTTTCTGTATGTCTGACTATCATCTATGTTTCTGTATTTCTGACTATCATCTATCTATCTATCTATCTATCTGTTTGTCTGACTATCATCTATCTATGTTTCTGTATGTCTGACTATTATCCATCTATCTATCTATCTATCTATCTATCTCTCTTTCTGTATTTCTTACTATCATCTATCTATCTATCTCTCTTTCTGTATGTCTATCATCTATCTATCTATCTATCTATCTATCTATCTCTCTTTCTGTATGTCTGACTATCATCTATCTATGTAGATGTATGTCTGACTATCATCTATCTATCTATATGTCTGACTATCATCTATCTATCTATCTATCTATCTATCTCTCTATCTGTATGTCTGACTATAATCTATCTATGTCTTTGTATGTCTGACTATCATCTATCTCTCTCTCTTTCTGTATGTCTGACTATCATCTATCTATCTATTTATCTATCTTTCTGTATGTCTGACTATCATCTATCTATCTATCTATCTATCTATTTATCTATCTATCTCTCTTTATGTATGTATGACTACCCTCTATCTATCTATCATCTATCTATCTATCTATCTATCTATCTATCTATCTATCTCCCTTTCTGTATATCTGACTATCATCTATCTATCTCTCTTTCTGTATGTCTGACTATCATCTTTCTATGTTTCTGTATGTCTGACTATAATCAGTCTGTCTCCCTTTCTGTATGTCTGACATCTATCGCTCTCTCTCTCTATATGTCTGACTATCTATCTATCTATCTATCTATCTATCTATCTATCTATCTATCTCTCTTTATGTATGTATGACTACTATCTATCTATCTATCTATCATCTATCTCCCTTTCTGTATATCTGACTATCATCTTTCTATGTTTCTGTATGTCTGACTATCATCTATCTATCTATTTATCTATCTCTCGTTCTGTATGCCTGACAATCATCTATCTATCTCTCTTTCTGTATGTCTGACTATCATCTATCTATCTATCTATCTATCTATCTATTTATCTTTCTGTATGTCTGACTATCATCTGTCTATCTCTCTTTCTGTATGTCTGACTATCATCTATCTATCTATCTATCTCTCTTTTTGTATGTCTGACTACCATCTATCTATCGCTCTTTCTGTATGTCTGACTATCATCTATCTATCTATCTATCTATCTATCTTTCTGTATGTCTGACTATCATCTATCTATCTCTCTTTCTGTATGTCTGACTATCATCTATCTATCTCTCTTTCTGTATGTCTGACTATCATCTATCTATCTATCTATCAATATATCTATCTTTGTGTATGTCTGACTATCATCTATGTCTCTGTATGTCTGACTATCATCTGTCTATCTCTCTTCCTGTATGTCAGACTATCATCTATCTATCTCTCTTTCTGTATGTCTGACTATCATCTATCTATCTTTCTTTCTGTATGTCTGGCTATCATCTATCTATCTATCTATCTATCTATATATCTATTTATCTATCTTTCTGTATGTCTGACTACCATCTATCTATCTCTCTTTCTGTATGTCTGACTATCATCTATCTATCTATCTATCTATCTATCTCTCTTTTTGTATGTCTGACTACCATCTATCTATCGCTCTTTCTGTATGTCTAACTATCATCTATTTATGTTTCTGTATGTCTGACTATCATCTATCTATCTATCTATCTATCTATCTATCTATCTATCTTTCTGTATGTCTGACTATCATCTGTCTATCTCTCTTTCTGTATGTCTGACTATCATCTATCTATCTCTCTTTCTGTATGTCTGACTATCATCTATCTATCTCTCTTTCTGTATGTCTGGCTATCATCTATCTATCTATCTATCTATCTATCTATCTATCAATATATCTCTCTTTGTGTATGTCTGACTATGATCTATCTATCTTTCTTTCTGTATGTCTGACTATCATCTATCTATGTCTCTGTATGTCTGACTATCATCTGTCTATCTCTCTTTCTGTATGTCTGACTATCATCTATCTATCTCTCTTTCTGTATGTCTGACTACCATCTATCTATCTATCTATCTATCTATCTCTCTTTCTGTATGTCTGACTACTTATATCTATTTCTCTTTCTGTATGTCTGACTAAAATCTATCTATCTATCTATCAATCTATCTATCTATCTATCTTTCTGTATGTCTGACTATCATCTGTCAATCTCTCTTTATGTATGTCTGACTATCATCTATCTATCTCTCTTTCTGTATGTCTGGCTATCATCTATCTATATCTCTTTCTGTATGTCTGACTTTCTTTCTCTCTCTCTCTCTCTGTACATCTATCTATCTTTCTAAATGTCTATATATCTATCATCTATCTATGTTTCTCTATCTCTATCTAATCATTATACAAAGCAGCATGTATATTATTACTATTGTTTTACTACAGAGAAAATGTTGCACCAGGTCCCACTGTTGAGGTCTGCTACTGAACTTGCAAATGCATAATTGTACAGATAGAACTGTTTGAGTCTGATGTCTAAAAAATGCATTCCATGCTAAAGTGAAATATGTGCAACATTACTATTATAAAAGAAACAAATTATGCCAATAACAATATAATATGCTTATCAGCACACTGCATTTCAAATATATGAAGCACTATGCATGTATTCTAATTATCGATATGTAAAACCATTTTGTAAACACCAGTAATTCAACATAATGTTTATTATTGGGCATTTATTATTTTTGTACAAGATTTAAACATGCAAACAAAATCATAGCAGATAAAAATATCAGTATTCTTTGTTTTTTATACTTATATACTGGTCATTGCTGTTCTTTTGTATATAGCTTCAGCAAGAAAATTTCCAATTTGAGACAGTTTAGCTCAAGGGCTATAATGAATGGCATTCTGTTTTAGTACGTCTCTATGGTGCAGTACCTGAATATAAATCTCTAGAGATATAAGTGTCTGTCAGGCTACAAATATGAAGTTAACGATGGAACACAATTCACAGATCTTAATTTATTAATAATTGTTTTGTTTCACTATTGTAAAGGAATATCACTATGGCTTAGTGATATTCTCACCTAATAGTGATAGTTTAGTGGTTTATTTTGCCACACCCCAGATTATGCAGTTAGGGTTAAGCAAACTTGAATAGGATTTGTAGAAATTGTTCTCAATATTAAGTTAGCTTTAGTTCTTAAGTTGCAGGTGTAGTAATGGTTCTATTAACTCTCAGAGTCTTATGCAGTGTAACACATAAATATTTAACTAGTAACCAGGTTCTGTTAACAGTTATACATATGCTCATGCAGTATTGCTATTTTATTTGCAGAGATTACTTGTACCTTGTCTTGTGTTGCACTTGTAGTGTGGCAGAGCTGTAATGAATGCACAGCCTGTTCTGTGGAAGTTCCAGTTTCACTGTGGAAGCTGTGTTGTTTATTAATCTGCAGTCAGGATGTTTCAATAAGGGTTAAAGCCAGATTTTCAGTGACAAGTTCTGTGGTAACTCTCCTTTAAATACTAACTACACAGTGAAAGTTCTCCAAGTAACAAAGCATTAGAACACATAGAATAATACTTGCAGTTTGGTTCAGGCAGTTCATTCAATTGATTGCATGTCAGCTCCTAAGTTAATGAACACTGCAGTTGTTTGGATGAATTCCAGTTAAAGTTGAACAAAGTATGAAAAAGTTCCTGTGAGGAAAAAAGTTCAGAAAACAAGTTATTCAAAGTAGTTAGGCTCAGGTAAATAGGGTAGCCTTGTACTCCAAATTACTAAGCAAAGAGAATTGATTTGGGGTGGTTTTTAAAGGCAAGCTGCAAGTTTGTTGCTTGAAGGATTCCGCTGGGTCCTAGAAGGAGCTAGGTTCCTGACATGACCCCCCACTCAGGGCAACGGTCCCACAGTTGCCGGTCTGGGACGATTTGGATTTCTGCGATGGAAGAGAGTGACCAGCCGTTGAGCTCTAAGATTGGTTGCAGGTTCCCATGTGTCGTCATCAGCTGAATAATTTTTCCAGCGTACCAGATATTGTAATTCACCTCTATGGAACCTGGAATCCAGCAGGGAATGCACTTCATATTCGTCTGGATCCAGTGCCTGAGGAGGTGGTGGAAGAATGAGTTGAGAGTGACGAGTGGCTCTGTATGGTTTCAATAGTGACACATGAAATGTGGGGTGGACCTTAATACTATCAGGTAATTTAAGAGTCATTGCGTTTTCATTGACAATTCTAACTATAGGGAATGGTCCTATGAACAGACCCGAGAGTTTCTTACTCGGTATCTGTAATTTCATGTTTTTGGTGGATAGCCAAACGAGATCACCTATGGCGTATATAGGTGGTGGTCTTCTCTTGAGGTCGTAATAATGCTTTTGAGTGAGCTGAGCATTTTTTATGTTCTCCTCAATTAAGCGGAAATTGTCTTGTAAGGAATCATGTAGATCATCGATTAAGGGTGAATTTAAGGTGTCTGTTGCAATGAAAGATATTGTTGGATGGTAGGCATAATTTGCATAAAATGGTGTAGATTTTGTAGATGAGTTTACAGCATTGTTATAGGCAAATTCAGCCATGGAGAGGAAGTTCATCCAATGTTCTTGATGGTAGGAACAATAGCACCGAAGATATTGTTCCAGCCATTGATTCAGTCTCTCTGATTGACCATTGGTCTGAGGGTGAAATGATGTCGAGAAACGATGATCGATCTGTGTTAAGTCACAAAGTTTTGTCCAGAAATGTGAGGTGAATTGTGTTCCTCTATCGGTGGTTATTATCTTTGGTAACCCATGTAGCTTGAGTATGTTATCTATGAATAAATGTGCTGTCTCAGAGGATGTGGGTACTTTGTGATACGGCACAAAATGGGCCATCTTAGTAAATATATCTATGACCACTAGGATTGTTGTCTGTTTATTTGATTCAGGTAAATCCACTATGAAATCCATCGATAGATGGTACCAGGGTCTCTTCGGTACTGGTAATGGAGTTAATAATCCATACGGAGCTCTTCTCTCGGATTTCGAAGTGGCACAAATGGCACAAGTTAAGATATAGTCTCGGATGGATTCTTTCATTTTTGGCCACCAACAATCCCGTGAAAGCTGTTCCAAGGTTCGGTAAATTCCTGGGTGTCCGGCTAATGGAGAGTCATGGTATAACTTGAGCAAATTTATTCGCAATGCTTTGGGAATGTATAATTTCCCTTCATGGTAGTACAGGTCATCAATCTTATGCACAGAAGAGTGAGGTAGCTCCGGCTCCTTGAGACAATGACGTTTGATTTCGGTTATCACATCGGTGGTTAGACCTACAAAACATTCGGTAGGTAAGATAGTGGTATTTTGGGTTGTTGTTTTAGGTTTCTCAGGTAGGCGAGACAGAGCATCTGCTTTACCATTCCTGGAGGCAGGTCTATATACAATATTGAAGTTGAAGCGCGAGAAGAATAAACTCCAACGGACCTGTCTTGCTGAAAGAGTTTTGTTGTTTTCTAAATAAAGTAGGTTCCTGTGATCTGTGAAAATGGTAATAGGAAACTTGGTACCTTCGAGAAGATGCCTCCAGTGTTCCAGTGATCTTTTTATTGCGAGGAGTTCTTTATCTCCTATGGAATAATTTCTTTCAGCTGTTGACATCATCTGTGAGAAGTAAGAAACTGGATGGATGGGATCGTTTGGTGTTTCCTGTTGAGAGAGAACTGAGCCTAAGGCAAAATCAGAGGAATCAACTTCCAACACATAGTGGTGTTCGGGGTTCGGAAATCTTAGAATGGGTGCTGATGTAAAACTATCCTTTAAATATTCAAAAGCTGAATTAGCGTCTGGATCCCAGTTATAAGATGAGTTAATGCTGGTTAATTTCGTCAGTGGTTTTGCTATCTTGGAAAAGTTTCTAATGAATTTCCTGTAGTAGTTTGCAAAACCTAGGAATTTTTGGAGTTCCTTTCTGGACTTGGGTATTAACCAATTTTTGACAGCGTCTACTTTTTGTTTTTGCATAGTGATACCTGTTGGTGAGATATCATATCCAAGGAATGACACATGCTTGGTATGGAATATGCATTTCTCCAACTTAGCATACAGTTTATGCTCTCGGAGCCTAGACAGTACCCATCGCACGTGTGTTTTGTGTTCTGTTTCATTTTTAGAATAAATCAAAATATCGTCTAGGTATATCACAAGACAGATGTCTAAGAGATCTCTGAACACATCGTTTATGAAGTGTTGAAAAGTGGCGGGTGCGTTGCACAGTCCAAACGGCATGACAAGGTACTCATAAAGGCCATACCTTGTCCTGAATGCGGTCAACCATTCGTGTCCTTCTTTTATCCTCACTAAGTTATAGGCTCCCCTTAAATCGAGTTTCGTGTATATAGTTGCCTCAGATAACCTTTCGATTAGTTCTGGGATTAATGGGAGTGGGTAACGATTTTTTATTGTGCGTTTGTTGAGTTCTCTGTAATCGATTATGGGACGTAATGATGAATCCTTATTCCGCACAAAAAAAATTCCGGCACCTGCTGGTGATGTTGATGCTCTGATAAATCCTTTCCGTAAATTTTCTTCGAGATACTCCTTTAAATGATCCAATTCTGGCTTGCAGAGAGGGTACAAGTGTCCATAAGGGATGGAAGAACCAGGTTGAAGTTGTATTGGACAATCGTATGCACGATGAGGAGGCAAGTTCTCAGCTTCTACTTTACTGAATACATCCTTGAAATCTGCATAAGGTGAAGGAATTTGCAACTCAGGTTTTTCTGTAGCTATTTCGGTCTGGAGTAGAACATGTTTGTGGAAACATGTTGTTTTACAATAGACTGAATCAAATTTTATGGAAGATAGTGACCAGTGGATAACTGGATTATGTAATTTGAGCCAACTAATACCCAAAACCACTGGGAAATGTGGTGACGAGACAACATCAAATGAGAGGTGTTCTGTGTGTCCTGCTGTAGTAACTGTTAACGGTGTGGTATGGTGTGTGATAGGGCCAGTTTTAGGTTCTGAACCGTCAATCATATGAAAAGAAAATGGAGTATGCTTTTTTATAAGGGGTATTTTATTTTGCTTTACAACATTATAATCAATAAAGCATCCATAAGCTCCCGAGTCTATGATGGCTTCAGTAGTCAGCTGATCTTGGTCCCACTGTATGGAGAGAGTTAACATGCAATAAGTTTTAGTTTTTGTGGTGTTTAATAAATAACTTGTAACTTTGAACTTACATTTCTTGTTTTTCTGTAAAATGGGACACTCCTGGACTGAATGTGTAGGATTGGCGCAATACATGCACAGATTATTACTCTTCCTGCGGTATCTTTCTTCTGTTGTTAAAGGACCACGGGCTATTCCGATATCCATGGGAACAGCTGTTTGTTTACTATGTTGGGTTGGTTGAGGTGGGGAATAGATAGAAGGTTTTGGTCGGACATCTGCAGAAAACCTTTCTGCCTTCCTTTCTCGCAGTCTGCGATCCAATTGTTTTGCAGCATTCATCATTCCTTCTAGGGTTTTTGGGAGTTCTATCCTGGCGATTTCATCTTTCAAGCTCTCCGAGAGGCCTAAACGGAACTGGTTTCGAAGTGCAATCTGACTCCATTCCGAATCAGCTGCGTATAATTTGAATTCCGTGATGTACTCCTCCACGGGTCTCTTGGCTTGCTTAAGGTTCCTCATGGAGGCTTCAGCGGACATTTGTACATCAGTGTCGTGAAAAAGATCATCCATACATGTGAAAAAATCAGAAAGGGATCCTAGCACTGGGTCATTATGTTCGCACAGATTGTCAGCCCAGATTCTTGGCTCACCCCTCAGGAATGAAATAGTACTGAATACCTTGATCCTCTCTGTGGGATAACTGTGAGGTCGTAGATTATAAAGTAAATGACATGAATTCTTAAACTGCCTATACTGCTTCCTGTTTCCAGAAAAGAGCTCTGGTAGTGAAACTGAAGGTTCAGGTGTTTGCTGAGGTGGTGCAGTATGAGTAGTAAGTGAGTCTCTTATAATTCCCCTTAAAGACTGATTTTCAATTTGTAAATCATGAACCGCCTGAGCAAGCTGATCAACCTTTTGGGAGAGGTTGTAAACTATCTGTGGTAGATCTGGTGGCTCCATTTTTACGGCTTAGTAATATGTCAGGCTACAAATATGAAGTTAACGATGGAACACAATTCACAGATCTTAATTTATTAATAATTGTTTTGTTTCACTATTGTAAAGGAATATCACTATGGCTTAGTGATATTCTCACCTAATAGTGATAGTTTAGTGGTTTATTTTGCCACACCCCAGATTATGCAGTTAGGGTTAAGCAAACTTGAATAGGATTTGTAGAAATTGTTCTCAATATTAAGTTAGCTTTAGTTCTTAAGTTGCAGGTGTAGTAATGGTTCTATTAACTCTCAGAGTCTTATGCAGTGTAACACATAAATATTTAACTAGTAACCAGGTTCTGTTAACAGTTATACATATGCTCATGCAGTATTGCTATTTTATTTGCAGAGATTACTTGTACCTTGTCTTGTGTTGCACTTGTAGTGTGGCAGAGCTGTAATGAATGCACAGCCTGTTCTGTGGAAGTTCCAGTTTCACTGTGGAAGCTGTGTTGTTTATTAATCTGCAGTCAGGATGTTTCAATAAGGGTTAAAGCCAGATTTTCAGTGACAAGTTCTGTGGTAACTCTCCTTTAAATACTAACTACACAGTGAAAGTTCTCCAAGTAACAAAGCATTAGAACACATAGAATAATACTTGCAGTTTGGTTCAGGCAGTTCATTCAATTGATTGCATGTCAGCTCCTAAGTTAATGAACACTGCAGTTGTTTGGATGAATTCCAGTTAAAGTTGAACAAAGTATGAAAAAGTTCCTGTGAGGAAAAAAGTTCAGAAAACAAGTTATTCAAAGTAGTTAGGCTCAGGTAAATAGGGTAGCCTTGTACTCCAAATTACTAAGCAAAGAGAATTGATTTGGGGTGGTTTTTAAAGGCAAGCTGCAAGTTTGTTGCTTGAAGGATTCCGCTGGGTCCTAGAAGGAGCTAGGTTCCTGACAGTGTCACATCCATCGGAGTCAATTTAGAAATTAACAACTGTCCTACAAAAACCTATCTTGTTTTCCATGCTAGTTCATTATCTTTGAATTCAGTTATCCCCATGACAAATGTCTCCTGTTGAACTGGGTTCAGCTTTTATATTTTCTTTCTATATCATGTGAAAGCACACCACTACAGCACATTTTCTACATGTTGATCTGCTCCAGAAGAACAGCCTTGAAAGATCTAGTACAGTCACACAATAATACTAAAAACACGCAGAAACTAAAAATTTAAAAGACCTTTATCTTGGCTGTTTCTTCTGGATTTGAAGTAAACAGTAAGGTGTTTACTCTTTGTTTTATTATCTTATGTTTTACATTATGTGCCCCTATGATGCATCTATTTCTTTCTAACTCTGGAATCTCCATCTTTTTAAATGATTGATCTTATGCATGTACATCTATAAGGAGGAAAAAATGGGTAAATGCTCCCAGATTGGAATCTTGGTGACAAAAAGTAACACCTTAACTTTTTTTCCTCCCCCCCCCCCGGAATAAAACAAGGGGAATCTTTCTATTTGTTCTATCTAATAGTGTTGATATGCCCCTTTGCTTATCAGATGTAAATATATCAATATATAACTCTTCAAATCAGAAAAGCTGCATAACCTTTCTGTCAAAGGCAGCCTCCAAAGAAGCATGCACATCAAAGGGAAAAAAATAAACCTTTTAAGAAGTAGCTGTCTTAAAAGTCTGATCCATAGAAGCCTCATTACAAAGGCCCAATAAGTAGCAACTACTCTAGTGTAATGAGCAGTTATGCACCCAGAGGGAGTTTTCCCAGAATATAAACTTCCTACATAATATAATATTTGAAAACTCTTCTAACATCCAAGTTGTGTAGAAGTTGCTCTTTAGACCTGGACAAAAAGAAGGAAACTAAATTTCCTGATTGATAGTGTCTGAAAATAATAGCTAGTATGAACAGCACCTTATCCCAATGAAAAATCAGAAAAGGAGGATTGGATTGCTTGACAAAGCTGCAAGCTCAGAAATAGCTAGACAAAGAAGAACCTTCCAAGATCAAAGCTTAAAAGGACAGTTTTTTATTTCATGATTCAGAGCATGCAATTTTAAGCACCTTTCTAATTTACTCCTATTATCAATTTTTCTTCGTTCTCTTGCTATCTTTATTTGAAAAAGAAGACATTTATGCTTTTCTAGGTTCAGAACTCTGGACAGCACTTTTTAATTGGTGGATGAATTTATCCCTCAATCAGCAAGGAAAACCCAGGTTGTTCACCAAAAATGGGCCGGCTTCTAAACTTATATTCTTATATTTCAAATAAAGCTAGCAAGAGAACAAAGAAAATTTGATAATAGGCACAAATTAGAAAGTTGCTTAAAATGTCATGCTCTATCTGAATCCTTAACTAAACAATTTGGGTTCAGTGTCCCTTTAAGGTCTAAACCATGCATTGGCTCAAAAGGAGGAATTTTAAGAACTATCAAAACCAGGATAAGATTTCAAGGGGGATAAACTGAATGAATATATGGTTAAATTCTGATCAGAGCCTGAATAAATGCTTGAAAGTCAGGAATTTTAGCAAAACAGAAGGAGACAAAATCTGACCCTTAGAGAACTGGCTGATAAACCTTATCTAAACCATACTGCAGGAATTTAAGAACTCTAAGAATTCTAAAATAATTCCAATGAAACCATTGTGAGAATACCTCACAAAAATGTTTTCCAGACCTAATGAAAAATATGTCTGGTAACAGGTTTCCTAGCCTGAATCAAGGTAACAAAAACCTTCTCAGAAATCCTCTCTGATACAGAATTAAGCATTCAATGGTTATACCATTAAATTCAGTGTTTTGATATTTTAATAAAAGAAAGGGCCTTGAGAGAAGATCCTTTCCTAAATGAAACCTCCAAGGCAGTCATGAGGATATCTGCACCAGATCTGCAAACCAAATCCTGCAAGGCTATGCTGGAGAAATCAAAATTGCTAAAGCGTGTTCCTACTTTATTCTAGCTATCACTATAGATAGCAACACAAATGGAGAAACATGTAAATCAGGTTGAACGACCAATAAGATTCACCTTAGGGTCTCGAGACCTGGCACAATACTGAGGCAGTTTGTAATTCAAATGAGAGCTCATGAGATCAATCTCTGGCAGACCCAAAGGTCTCACAATTTGGTAAAAAAAAATCCTGATTCCCCTTGGTGAAGAGACTGGCAACTGAGAAAGTTTGCCTTCTAATTGTTCACACTCAGAATGTGGATAGCAGAAATCCTGGAAATATGGTTCTTTGACCAACTGTTGATGCGGGTCACTTCCTTCATTGCTAAGGAGTTGGGAGTTCCACCCTGAAGATTTTCATAAGCTACAGATTTGACGTTATCTCACAGAAATCTCAGAATAGATTCATGTCTGAGGTTGGGTCAACTCCAGAGAGTTCTGAAGCTCTCACATAGTTCCAGAATATTATTGATAACCTCACCTCTTGAGGGGATCAAAATCCCTGTGTTGTCAGAGACTGCCAGAGTGCACCAAAACCTAACAAGTTGGCATCTGTAGATACCACTACCCACCCTATTTGAAAAAAAGATACTTCCTTAACCAAGGACTGGTGAGCCTGCCACCAAGTCAGAGATTGTATTGTTTTATGATCTAACAGAATCCTCTGAGACAGATCCCTTTAATCTTCACTCTATTGTTGCAGCATCTGCAATTGGAGGGGCCAAAGATAAAATGATAACAAATGGAACTACATATGAAGCAGCCATGATGAGACTTGCAACTTCCATGCACTTAGCAATGGAAAGGAGAGGATTAAGCTACAGAAGGGCAAAGGACTGATACAGCTTTAGCCTGTGCTGATCTGTAAGAGACAAACAAATAGTTAGATAATTGACAATAAACCTCAGAAAAGACACACAAGTCTTAAGAGTTAATAAGCTTTTTCAAAGATTTATTTTCCAACAGTGACTCTGCAGCAACTAAAGAACCATTTGAATATAAGACACAGCCAGAAGATAAGAAGGAGCCTGAAACAAAAAGTTGCCCTGGGAATTATTACAAAGCAACACAAACTAGAAGGGGTTACATTTACAGAGGATCTCCCTTCTAGATGATGAGCTGATGGACTAGAGGCCTGAGCTGCACCAGTTCCATAGTACCAGAAAGCAATTAAGCAGTGTAAAGTACACAAATGGTTAACCCCAAAGGGAAGACAAGGCACAGTGTAAAATTGATTAACCTTCAAAAGGTAAACAGTAATAGTAGTAGAAAAAGTATAGGTGATGTATTGTTCAAAAAAGCACTGAAAAATACCTACAAAATAACAAAAGCTAAAGGTTAAAAACAACTTGTACCTCAAATTTGAAGTCATGCTCTGATGATCAGAATGTTTTACCTACCACCTCCACCTGCCCTGAGAACCAGCAAGAAGGCTGTGGCCTCTGCAGGAAGGTTTATCTAGTCTGTTGTCATAACACTTCTGTAATGGGATAAGCTTTTTTTACTATAAAGTTAATAGACTAGATAAAAGAGAGTGGGATTTGCCAAGATGTCCATTCCCTTATCACACTGAGGGCAGTGGCTACTGGATTTTCAAAGTATTCATTTTGCAAGAAAACAAGTAAGTTGTTAGCTGTTTTTTTGCAGAACCCATTTCTTTTTATGTTTACTTTGATTTAACATATTAGTTTTTACCAAAGGAGTATTGTTTAATATCCCTTTAAAACAGACTAAACATCAGTGGCTGCACACCATTATGTGAATTGAAAACAGCATTTATTTATCTTGCATTTCTATAAAAGCTTTAAATAGTATTATATATTTCTGTATAGTTTAGAATATTCAAGAAGGCTTAATAGAGATCCAATCAGATGTATAAGAGCTACTTGAGTTTGACTCTGGAGTATAGTGTATAGCACAATGCAGCGTTTCTTTGTTTTCATCACTATAAGAGATGAAAAGCTGAACAACTACTGAAAAAGAACAGATGTGTAATACATTTAAGTATACATACAATTTAAAATCTTCACAACCTGCTTGACATCTCCACACTTCCATTCTATGGGGCCGATTTATAAAAGTGCAAGCAGACATGATATGATGTAGCGATCATGTCCGCCGCACATCAATAAACGCTGACAGCATACGCTGTCGGCAGTTATCATTGCACAAGCAGTCCTTGGGAACTACTTGTGCAATGCCGCCCCGTGCAGATTCGTGACAAATCGGCTGCTATCAGGGTGTGTCAATCATCTTTAGACCGCTGCTTCATAACTGCTGTTTCCGGTGACCCTGAAGGCTCGCGCGGAAACAGGGACATAAAGCTCCATTCGGGGCTTGATAATTCGGCCCCTATATCTGATAATGCTGCTTGTGATATAATTTCCAGTTCATTGTTGCACATTTTGTATTTGTTTTCTTCTTTGGTGACCAAAACACATTGACAACTTTCAGGAAGTTGATAAATGACTTGCAAACTTATATATAAAAAAAAAATCTTCAATTTTTACTCTCCAGGCTTCCTGATAAATGACACATCCGATATTAAAAGCTCCTGAAGATTCTACAACAGCCACCCTTTGATTAGTAGCTGTGAGAATTTTTTTCTTCATTCATTTAGCATAAATATGACAGAAAAACTTCCACCCATAGAGGCCTATTTATCAAGCCGTCAACCACAAATACGCTGGAATTCCGCAGCGTAATTGTTGCAAGCTTGATCCGACCTATTTATCAAAGCCTACAGACTGGCAAAAGTTTAAATTTGTGACGTAACATATGATCCGCCGGTCTCAATCTGACACAGATCGATGCTTACGTCATTACAGATGTTCCGAATACAAATTCAGCACTATGTGACACCTTTTGCCATTTATTAAATTTCTAACAGGTACGCTCGCCACTATTCTGACCCAGCGTACCTGGTTTTCAATCCGCCACCCTGGAGGCCGTGGATGCCATAGGAATCAATGGGAGTCTGAAAGCAGCGAAAGCTTATGTTCGATGCTGCCAAATATCCTATTGATTTCTATGGTAGAAAACAAATTAAGTTTACACCTAACCACCTAACAAAAACCCTGAGTCTAAACACCACTAATCTGCCACCCGACATCGCCGCCACCTAAATAAAAGTTATTAACCCCTATCCCGCCGCTCCTGGATTCTGCCGCAACCTAAATAAATGTATTAATCCCTAAACCTTTGGCCTCCCACATCACCACCACTAACTAAACCTATTAACCCCTATCCCGCCGCTCCCGGACCCCGCCGCAACTGTAATAAAATTATTAACCCCTAAACCCCTGGCCTCTCACATCACTACCATTAACTAAACCTATTAACCCCTAAACCGCCAGCCCCCCACATCACCATAAACTAAATTAAGCTATTAACCCCTAAACCTAACAACCCTTTAACTTTACATTAAAATTACAACATATTATACTAAAATTACATTAATATAATAAATTAAAACTTACCTTTAGAATTAAAAGAAACTATATTAAACTATTAATTAACCTACCCTAACTATTATACTCAAATTACATTAAACTATATTAACATATTAAAGGGATAGTATAGTTAAAATTAAACTTTCATGATTCAGATAGAGCATGCAATTTTAAGCAACTTTTTAATTTACTCCTATTATCAATTTTTCTTCGTTCTCTTGGTATCTTTATTTTAAAAAGGAAGAATGTAAGCTTACAAGACGGCCCATTTTTGGTTCAGAACCTGGGTAACGCTTGCTGATTGGTGTCTAAATATAGCCATCAAATCAGCAAGCGCTACTCAGGTGCTGAACAAAAAAATGGGCCGGCTTCTAAGCATACAGGGAGTGCAGAATTATTAGGCAAGTTGTATTTTTGAGGATTAATTTTATTATTGAACAACAACCATGTTCTCAATGAACCCAAAAACTCATTAATATCAAAGCTGAATATTTTTGGAAGTAGTTTTTCGTTTGTTTTTAGTTTTAGCTATTTTAGGGGGATATCTGTGTGTGCAGGTGACTATTACTGTGCATAATTATTAGGCAACTTAACAAAAAACAAATATATACCCATTTCAATTATTTATTTTTACCAGTGAAACCAATATAACATCTCAACATTCACAAATATACATTTCTGACATTCAAAAACAAATCAGTGACCAATATAGCCACCTTTCTTTGCAAGGACACTCAAAAGCCTGCCATCCATGGATTCTGTCAGTGTTTTGATCTGTTCACCATCAACATTGCGTGCAGCAGCAACCACAGCCTCCCAGACACTGTTCAGAGAGGTGTACTGTTTTCCCTCCTTGTAAATCTCACATTTGATGATGGACCACAGATTCTCAATGGGGTTCAGATCAGGTGAATAAGGAGGCCATGTCATTAGATTTTCTTCTTTTATACCCTTTCTTGCCAGCCACGCTGTGGAGTACTTGGACGCGTGTGATGGAGCATTGTCCTGCATGAAAATCATGTTTTTCTTGAAGGATGCAGACTTCTTCCTGTACCACTGCTTGAAGAAGGTGTCTTCCAGAAACTGGCAGTAGGACTGGGAGTTGAGCTTGACTCCATCCTCAACCCGAAAAGGCCCCACAAGCTCATCTTTGATGATACCAGCCCAAACCAGTACTCCACCTCCACCTTGCTAGCATCTGAGTCGGACTGGATCTCTCTGCCCTTTACCAATCCAGCCACGGGCCCATCCATCTGGCCCATCATGACTCACTCTCATTTCATCAGTCCATAAAACCTTAGAAAAATCAGTCTTGAGATATTTCTTGGCCCAGTCTTGACATTTCAGCTTGTGTGTCTTGTTCAGTGGTGGTCGTCTTTCAGCCTTTCTTACCTTGGCCATGTCTCTGAGTATTGCACACCTTGTGCTTTTGGGCACTCCAGTGATGTTGCAGCTCTGAAATATGGCCAAACTGGTAGCAAGTGGCATCTTGGCAGCTGCACGCTTGACTTTTCTCAGTTCATGGGCAGTTATTTTGCGCCTTGGTTTTTCCACACGCTTCTTGCGACCTTGTTGACTATTTTGAATGAAAAGCTTGATTGTTCGATGATTACGCTTCAGAAGCTTTGCCATTTTAAGAGTGCTGCATCCCTCTGCAAGATATCTCACTATTTTTGACTTTTCTGAGCCTGTCAAGTCCTTCTTTTGACCCATTTTGCCAAAGGAAAGAAAGTTGCCTAATAATTATGCACACCTGATATAGGGTGTTGATGTCATTAGACCACACCCCTTCTCATTACAGAGATGCACATCACCTAATATGCTTAATTGGTAGTAGGCTTTCGAGCCTATACAGCTTGGAGTAAGACAACATGCATAAAGAGGATGATGTGGTCAAAATACTCATTTGCCTAATAATTCTGCACTCCCTGTACATTCCATCTTTTTTAAATAAAGATTCCAAGAGAACAAAGAAAAATTGAGGATAGTATTAAACTACTAATTAAATTAACTATATGACATATTTAAAAACCTAACCCTACTCAAATTATTGAAATCTACAATTAAAAATTACTAAGTTACAAAAAATAAAAAACACTGTTACAAAAAATAAAAAACACTAAGTTAAAAAAAACACAGTTTTAAAAATAAAAAACAGTTACACCTAATCTAATAGCCCTATCAAAATAAAAAAGCCCCCCAAAATAAAAAAAACTCTAGCCTACAATAAACTACCAATGGCCCATAAAAGGGCCTTTGCGGGGCATTGCCCCAAAGAAGTCAGCTCTTTACCTTAAAAAACAAAAAACAAACACCCCCAACAGTAAAACCCACCACCCACACAACCAACCCCCCCAAATAAAAATCCTATCTAAAAAAAACTAAGCTCCCCATTACCCTGAAAAGGGCATTTGTATGGGCATTGCCCTTAAAAGGGCATTTAGCTCTTTTGCTGCCCAAACCCTACTCTAAAAATAAAACCCACCCATAAAACCCTTAAATAAATCTAACACTAACCGCTGACGATCTACTTACAATTTTCGAAGACCGGACATCCATCCTCATCCAAGCGGCAGAAGTCCTCATCGAAGCTGGCAGAATTCTTCATCCAAGCGGGCCAAAGTCCTCATCGAAGCCGGCAGATGTCTTCATCCCGATGGCATCTTCTATCTTCATCCATCCGGCGTGAAGCAGATCCATCTTCAAGACATCCGGTGCGGAGCATCCTCTTCTTCTGATGGTCACTGTAGAATGAAGTTTCCCTTTAAGGTACGTCATCTAAGATGGCGTCCCTTACATTCCGATTGGCTGATATAATTCTATTTGCCAATAGGAATTAAAGGGGAAAAAATCCTATTGACTGTTGCAATCAGCCAATAGGATTGAGCTTTCATCCTATTTGCTGATTGAATCAGCCAATAGGATTGAGCTTGCATTCTATTGGCTGATTGGAATAGCCAATAGAATGTGAGCTCAATCCTATTGGCTGATTGGATCAGCCAATAGGATGAAAGCTCAATGCTATTGGCTGATTGCAACAGCCAATAGGATTTTTACCCCTTTAATTCCTATTATAGGAATGTAAGAGACGCCATCTTGGATGACGTACCTTAAAAGGAAACTTCATTTTACAGCAACCATCGGAAGAAGAGGATGCTCCGTGCCGAATGTCTTGAAGATGGATCTGCTCCGCACCGGATGGATAAAGATAGGAGATGCCGTCTGGATGAAGACTTCTGCTGGCTTCGATGAGGACTTCTGCCGCTTGGATGAGGATGGATGTCCGGCTTTCAAAAACTGTAAGTGAATCGTTGGTGGTTAGTGTTATATTTTTTAAGGGTTTATTGGGTGTGTTTTATTTTTAGGTTAGGGACCTTGGGCAGTAAAAGAGCTAAATGCCCTTTTAATGGCAATGTCCATACAAATGCCCTTTTTAGGGCAATGGGGAGCTTAGGTATTTTAGATAGGTTTTTATTTTGGGGGGTTGGTTGTGTTGGTGGTGGGTTTTACTGTTGGGGGGGTGTTTGTATTTTTTTTTTTAACAGGTAAAAGAGCTGTTTTTTAACAGTTAAAATAGCCCTTTTAAGGGCCATTTATTGTTTAATGTAGGCTAGATTTTTTTTATTTTGGGGGCTTTTTTATTTTGATAGGGCTATTAGATTAGGTGTAATTGTTTTTATTTTTGATACTGTGGTTTGTTTGTTTTTGTAACAGTGTTTTTTATTTTTTATAATTTAGTGTTTTTTAATTTTTGTAACTTTGTGTTTTTTATTTTTTGTAACTTTGTAATTTTTCATTGTAGATTTCAATAATTTGAGTAGGGTTAGGTTTTTAAATATGTAATATAGTTAATTTAATTGGTAGTTTAATGTAATTTTAGTATAATAGTTAGGGTAGGTTAATTAATATTTTAATATAGTTTAATGTAATTTTAGTATAATAGGGTAGGTTAATTAATATTTTAATATAGTTTAATGCAATTATAGTATAATAGTTAGGGTAGGTTAACCCCTTAATGACCGGACCATTTTTCAATTTTCTTACCCTTAATGACAATGGCTATTTTTACATTTCTGCAGTGTTTGTGTTTAGCTGTAATTTTGCTCTTACTCATTTACTGTACCCACACATATTATATACCGTTTTTCTCGCCATTAAATGGACTTTCTAAAGATACCATTTTTGTCATCAGATCATACAATTTACTATAAAAAATAATTATAAAATATAATGAAAATATTAAAAAAAAAAAACTTTTTCGAACATTGACCCCCAAAATCTCTTACGCATCTATAACCACCAAAAAACTCCCGAGCTAAATAGTTTTTAAAGTTTGTCCTGAGACTTTCTAACGATACCATTATTTTCATCATATCTTATAATTTACTATATAAAAAATTATAAAATATGAGGAAAAAATTGAAAAAACCACACTTTTTCTAACTTTGACCCCAAAAATCTGTTACACATCTACAACCACCAAAAAACACCCATGCTAAATAGTTTCTAAATTTTGTCCTGAGTTTAGAAATACCCAATGTTTACATGATCTTTGCTTTTTTTGAAAGTTATAGGGCAATAAATAAAAGTAGCACTTTGCTATTTCCAAACCACTTTTTTTCAAAATTAGCGCTAGTTACATTGGAACACTGATATCTGTCCGGAATCTCTGAATATCCCTTGACATGTATATATTTTTTTTTAGAAGACAACCCAAAGTATTGATTTATGCCCATTTTGGTATATTTCATGCCACCATTTCACTGCCAAATGCAAGCAAATAAAAAAAAATCGTTCACTTTTTCACAAATTTTGTCACAAACTTTAGGTTTCTCACTGAAATTATTTACAAACAATTTGTGCAATTATGGCACAAATGGTTGTAAATGCTTCTCTGGGATCCTCTTTGTTCAGAAATAGCAGACATATATGGCTTTGGCATTGCTTTTTGGTAATTAGAAGGCAACTAAATGCCGCTGTGCACCACACGTGTATTATGCCCAGCAGTGAAGGGGTTAATTAGGGAGCTTGTAGAGACCTTGAAGGGTTAATTTTAGCTTTAGTGTAGTGTAGTAGACAACCCAAAGTATTGATCTAGGCCCATTTTGGTACATTTCATACCACCATTTTACCGCCAAATGCGAGCAAATAAAAAAAAAAGTAAAATTTTTCACAATTTTAGGTTTCTCACTGAAATTATTTACAAACAGCTTGTGCAATTATGTCACAAATGGTTGTAAATGCTTCTCTGGGATCTCCTTTGTTCAGAAATAGCAGACATATATGGCTTTGGCGTTGCTTTTTGGCAATTAGGAGGCCACTAAATGCTGTTGCGCACCACACTTGTATTATGCCCAGCACTTAAGGGGTTAATTAGGTAGCTTGTAGAGAACTTGCAGGGTTAATTTTAGCTTTAGTGTAGAGATCAGCCTCCCACCTGACATATCCCACCCCCTGATCCCTCTCAAACAGCTCTCTTCCCTCCCCCACCCCACAATTGTCCTCGCCATCTTAAGTACTGGCAGAAAGTATTCATCTGTGATGGACCCCTGCCTTAGCCCCAAACCTCCCTGATCCCCCCCCAAACAGCTCTCTAACCCTCCCAACCTACCTATTTGCCACCATCTTGAGTACTGGCAGCTGTCTGCCAGTACCCAGTTTTCCCCAAAAAAGAAAGGTTGGTTTTTTTTTGTTGTTTTTTTGCTTAAACAGCGGTTTTCTGTAGTGTAGCTGCCCCCCCCCCCCCACCTAACCCCATCCCCCTACCCTAGCAGATCCTATTATTTAAAAAAAAAAAGTTTTCTGCCCCCCTCTCTCTTCTCTAGTCATTGGTGGCAGTGGTTGCTGCACGCCCACGCGCGCGCACACACACACACATGCACGCGCGCGCGCCCGCAGGCCCCCCCCTCCGCACTCTCCCAGCATCCGGCGTGCACAAAGCACTTGAAGGAACCGGATGCCGGGGAGCAATGGGCCGCCCACCGCCTCCCTTGTAAGCTCCCACCACCCATCCACCAACGGCACCATCGCTACCGGTGCAGAGAGGGCCACAGAGTGGCTCTCTCTGCATCGGATGCTTTTTAAAGGGTATTGCAGGATGCCTCAATATCGAGGCATCACTGCAATACTCTGAGAACTGCTGGAAGCGATTGCGATCGCTTCCAGCACTCTCTTAGACAACTGACGTACCAGGTACGTCCATTGTCACTAACTGTCAGTTTTTGCAGGGCGTACCTGGTACGTCAGTTGTCATTAAGGGGTTAATTAAAGGGACATAATACTCATATGCTAAATCACTTGAAACTGATGCAGTATAACTGTAAAAAGCTGACAGGAAAATATCGCCTGAGCATCTCTATGTAAAAAAGGAAGATATTTTACCTCACAATCTCCTCAGCTCAGCAGAGTAAGTTCTGTGTAAAAAGTTATACTCAGCTGCTCCCAGCAGCAGGTTAAAAAAAAAAAAATGAAGAAATGAACTGCAGCCAATCAGCATCAGCAGTGCTGAGGTCATGAACTCTTTAACTGTGATCTCATGAGATTTGACTTAACTCTCATGAGATTTCATAGTAAGCTTCCTTTAACCTGAATAGGGAAATAATATGAGAGTGCACAAGGCTCATCCCCTTAGCTGTCCCAGGACAGACATACTAATATGCTGCTTAGAAATCCTTTATAATGGGATGTGGCTACTGAGGAACTTTTGAGGTAAAATATCTTTCTTTTTTACATAGAGATGTTCAGGTGATATTTTCTAGTCCGCTTTTTACAGCTATACTGCATCACTTTCAAGTGTTTAAACATTTGGGTATTATGGCCCTTTAATAGTTTAATTTAATTCTAAAGGTAAGTTTAAATTTATTCTGAGATAGGGATGAGGTAATTTTAATGTAAAGCTAGCGGGTTGTTAGGTTTAGGTGTTAATAGCTTAATTTAGTTGATGGCAATGTGGGGGACTGGTAGTTTAGGGGTTAATAGGTTTAGTAAGTGGTAGTGATGTGGGAAGCCAGGGGTTTAGGGGTTAATACATTTATTAAGTTGCGGCTTGATAGGGGATAATACATTTTTTTAGTTGCGGCAGGGTCCGGGAGCAGCGGGATAGGGGTTAAACATTTTAGTATAGTGGCGGTGTTTAGTGACAGGATATAAATAAAGCTGGTAAAAAGCCAAATAGCAGCGAGATCGATGACTGTTAGTTAACAACAGTCCGCTGCTCATCGCCCCATACTTGGTGATCAGCTTTTTGTTGGCTTTTTTTATAAATATGGAGATCGTATTAAGGTCAGAGGCCGCGATGTTAGGTGAGCGTATTGGTGCTGGAGAATGCAGCATAGTTGACGGCTTGATAGATAGGCCTCTTAACCTTTGGTACCTTGACTACAAGACACATTTTTAAAAGTGGTTTTACATTATAAAATCTAAGTACAGAGTATTTTGTAACTGATACTGCACACTATGGGGCCAATTTACACTTACACAATGGAACACAATGACAAAAGTAATGATTTTTAAACTTGCATTGCCTCTAGATTGTGAAGCCCATGGTCCCTTAAGCTTCTCCCTCCATCACTCTTTCACTCTCTCTTTTTTTCTATCACTTATCTCTCCATCTACTATTTCTAAACCTAGTTTTCCCTCTACAGAACAATCAGATTTAGATGTCTGTGTCTTGTAGCTGTGATCTCATAAATTAAAACCCTTATTTGTCGACTCACATTTTCCATAGATTCCTTGCAAAAGTTTGGTCCTGAAATGTTAAGATATACTGTACAAAAATGAAGTGATCATGTTAGTGGACATCATGTTCTGAGTTTCATTGACCGATTCTACTATTACCATGTTACTCCCTATAAGTGTGTACAGAGACAGAAATGTGGCGAGGATACTAATGTGCTCTAATAATACATATGGCGGCAGAGGAATTCTACTGAAAATCATTATATAACTAAACAAACCTTTTACTGTACCATTCACCATACATATATATTTTGTAGCTATTCTTAATTACTGGGTAGTTATGAATAATTAATAGGTAACTAAGACTAATTTTTGTTAATGGTCAATTAAGACTAATGGGAATGTGCTGTGATAGCAGAGTTTCTCTTACATATATTTACAATGTTGCTGGTGTATTGCTTAAGTCATTTATTTTTAAAGTTATGTTCTTTTAAAAGTGAAGCATTGTAAGCACTGAGATATAGATGATATAAAACTCAAAATCTTTCTTTCATGATTCAGATAGAGCATGCAATTTTATGCAAAAATAACATTTGTGTACAAAACTCTTTTGGATACCCCTATACTTAGCCATATATTTTTGATCCTACTAACAGAAAACCTTCTGCTGCCTAGCATGTTAATTCAAACCTAGGATTTGATATGTTTTATTCTTACAACTAAGGCCCCCATTTATGAAGCTACCTAACAAAATGTGGGCTATTTCAGTGCAGCTTCTTCTGTCCACAACCTCAGAGTTTGCAGATGTAAGACAGCACAGACTCATTCTCCTGGGATGATTGACAAGCCTTGCACTCCTGCAATTGTTTGCATTAGAGCAGGGGTAGTTTCTGAGAGTGTTTGCTCAATTTTAAATTCCGGCAGCTATTGCTGCACCAGTGGTAGGGGAATATACAGTAGTTAACATTAACAGCACCAGATGAGGGCACACAAGCTTACTTGGTAGAAACGATTACCTAACGAAGAGCTCACTTCCATTGAGTCGTTAAAAATGGAGCCGTAAGCTACCGAAGCGGACGACAGCTAAAAGTAATTTACGGTTCCATTTTAGTACCAGGTTTACATTGGAAAGATTAGCGTGTTGCGCGCAGTCGCTCTTTTCGGCCGTACGTAAGTTTGCGTTGCCAACCGATGTCGGATTTGTCGAAAAGCGCGCCATAACAAGTGCATTGCCATGGTAACCCGACCTCTGTCTATAAGAATAACGGTTTGCGTCTGCGCTCTTTACCTGTGATCGCCTCTAGAGAGAAAGACACGGGAGCTAGTTGCATTGGTAGGAGTTTTGGGTTTTTGAGAGTTGTTTGAGAGTTAGTGGAGAGTTTGATATTTTATTTTCATATATTCTTATTGTAGGCCTCATATAATATTAGGAACACACACACACATACATCCATACATTAGTTAATTAACACACATTAGTTTATACACACAAACACACACACACACACACTTTTATTTGACACAAACACATTCACATTTTTTTTATTTCATTAACCCCCCATATCCCCATCTTCCTTTATTACTCCTTTCATTAACCCCCTTATCCCACTTCCCATCCCCCCCTTTGACTACCCTTCCCTTCCCCACTATATAACTTTTTTTTTTTTATATACATTTTGCCCATCCTTTTTTTTTTTTTTAAATCCCTTATTTTTTGTTTCATTTGACTATATAGCCCACCCCTTTCTTTATTTGCATCCCTTATTATTTAATTTTGTTATAATCCTCTTTTTTTATCTTTTTTCATTTACATCCCTTTGTTTATTTTCACCCCCACATTTTATTTTTATTTTGAGGGATATAGAATAGAGATAGTTAGGGTCTAGATAGGTTAGGTAGTTCGTTTTGGGGATATTTAATTTAGGGTTTAGTTAGGTGAATTAGTGTAGTTAGGTAAGCTAGGGACTTTAGTGTTAGGTTAGAGTTAGGGAGGAAGGAGAAAGGGATGGATAGGCCTAGTGGAGTTGGGAAGGGGATGGCTAGGGGGAGGGCAGTGGAGAGGGTGGATAGAGGGAGGGGGAGGGGGGAAGTAGGGAGTAGTATGGGCAGGAATAGGGGCCGAGGTTTGGGTGGAGGATTTGTCCTTCCTCAAACCCTGGCAGAGGAGGGAAGGAGAGAGGGTGGAAGAGGAGTGGAGGTGGGAGGAGTGAGGAGGAGTCAGCCTCAGCTAGGCACAAAAAGAAAAGGGAAAGTGGGGCAGACTGTGGCAAGTGGGAGTGGGGCTGGTGGTAGCCTGTCACAGCCTGCAGGGACAGAGGAGGGAGAGAGGGCTGGTCCCCAGTCACAGGAGGGAGAGTCTGTGTCTGCTGGCCCTTCAGGTGTGAAGGGCAGGCTAAGAGAGGAGAGGTACTCTGAGGAGGAGAAGGAGGCTCTTGTTGAGGCCTACTTGGAGAGGGCACCTCAGCTGGAGAACCCTAACCTGAGGGCGGGTGTCCGGAATAAGCTGTGGGAGGAGATTCGAGTGGCAGTCAGCTGCTTAGGACGTAATCGTTCTACTGCTAGTATAAAACATCAATATCATGATTGCAGACGAGAAACAAAAGCGAAGCTGGCACAGCAGGCCAAATATGCACGTGGGACAGGTGGTGGTCCTAGCAAGAGATTACACCTAAGGTCATGGGAGGAGATGCTGTCCAATATCATCTCGGATGAATCTGTTCACGGATGTAAGGGGACAATGGACACCTCTGTGCCACCTGAAGAGGTGTATGAAGGTGAATATTCAATATTAAATATAACCATATATGTGATGTATATATGTTGTATATCATAAATACCCATCTGTGTTTAGCTATGAATCTAAATTTACATAGTTGTATTTAATATGTTCAGCAAGCACTCTTTATTGTATATCTGCTCCGACAAGCAAGAATATTGATAATATAATATCCAAGAATATTAAGCATTTCATATAAATCATGTGTCATTGTCCTTAACCCCTTAATGACCACAGCACTTTTCCATTTTCTGTCCGTTTGGGACCAAGGCTATTTTTACATTTTTGAGGTGTTTGTGTTTAGCTGTAATTTTCCTCTTACTCATTTACTGTACCCACACATATTATATACCGTTTTTCTTGCCATTAAATGGACTTTCTAAAGATACCATTATTTTCATCATATCTTATAATTTACTATAAAAAAAATTATAAAATATGAGGAAAAAATGGAAAAAAACACACTTTTTCTAACTTTGACCCCCAAAATCTGTTACACATCTACAACCACCAAAAAACACCCATGCGAAATAGTTTCTAAATTTTGTCCTGATTTTAGAAATACCCAATGTTTACATGTTCTTTGCTTTTTTTGTAAACTATAGGGCCATAAATACAAGTAGAACTTTGCTATTTCCAAACCATTTCTTTTCAAAATTAGCGACAGTTACATTAGAACACTGATATCTTTCAGGAATCTCTGAATAGCCATTGACATGTGTATATATTTTTTTTTTGTAGACAACCCAAAGTATTGATCTAGGCCCATTTTGGTATATTTCATGCCACCATTTCACCGCCAAATGCAATCAAATACAAAAAATCGTTCACTTTTCACAAATTTTTTCACAAACTTTTGGTTTCTAACTTAAATTATTTATAAACAGCTTGTGCAATTATGGCATAAATGGTTGTAAATTCTTCTCTGGGATCCCCTTTGTTCAGAAATAGCAGACATATATGACTTTGGCGTTGCTTTTTGGTAATTAGAAGGCCGCTAAATGCCACTGCGCACCACACGTGTATTATGCCCAGCAGTGAAGGGGTTAATTAGGGAGCATGTAGGGAGCTTTTTGGGGTAGTTTTAGCTTTAGTGTAGTGTAGTAGACAACCCCAAGTATTGATCTAGGCCAATTTTGGTATATTTCATGCCACCATTTCACCGCCAAATGCGATCAAATTAAAAAAAAAACGTTAATTTTTTCTCAATTTTAGGTTTCTCACTGAAATTATTTACAAACAGCTTGTGCAATTATGGCACAAATGGTTGTAAATGCTTCTCTGGGATCCCCTTTGTTCAGAAATAGCAGACATATATGACTTTGGCGTTGCTTTTTGGTAATTAGAAGGCCGCTAAATGCCACTGCGCACCACACGTGTATTATGCCCAGCAGTGAAGGGGTTAATTAGGGAGCATGTAGGGAGCTTTTTGGGGTAGTTTTAGCTTTAGTGTAGTGTAGTAGACAACCCCAAGTATTTATCTAGGCCAATTTTGGTATATTTCATGCCACCATTTCACCGCCAAATGCGATCAAATTAAAAAAAAACGTTAATGTTTTCTCAATTTTAGGTTTCTCACTGAAATTATTTACAAACAGCTTGTGCAATTATGGCACAAATGGTTGTAAATGCTTCTCTGGGATCCCCTTTGTTCAGAAACAGCAGACATATATGGCTTTGGCATTGCTTTTTGGTAATTAGAAGGCCTCTAAATGCCGCTGCGCATCACACGTGTATTATGGCTAGCAGTGAAGGGGTTAATTATGTAGCTTGTAGGGAGCTTGCAGGGTTAATTTTAGCTTTAGTGTAGAGCTCAGCCTCCCACCTGAAACATCAGACCCCCTGATCCCTCCCAAACAGCTCTCTTCCCTTCCCCACCCCACAATTGTCCCCGCCATCTTAAGTACTGACAGAAACTCTGCCAGTACTAAAATAAAAGGTATTTGGCCCTTTTTTAAAAAAAAAAATAAAAAAACATATTTACATATGCTGATGTGTAGGATCCCCCCTTAGACCCCAACCTCACTGATCCCCCACCAAACAGCTCTTTAACCCTTCCCCGCTGCCTTAATGGGTGCCATCTTGGGTACTGGCAGCTGTCTGCCAGTACCCAGTTTTGTAAAAAAATTTGCCTTTTGTTTTAAAAAATGCCCTTTTCTGTAGTGTAGCTTCCCCCCCCCCCCCCACCAAGACCAACCCCCAACCCCTTCCAGGTCCCTTAGATTACATTTTTAATATTTAGATTTATTATTTTTTTTTAGCTTTTAACTTTTTTTTTTTTCTGTAGTGTGGCGGTTCACACTCGCTCCGGCAGTGTGCACGCGCCCGCCTGCCACCCCCCGTGCACGCGCGCGCTCCCGTGCGCGCCCCCATAGATCCCGCCCCCGATCCCGCCCCCCTCCACTTCACACAGAGCACCAATGGCCGCCCACCCGCCTCCCACGTAAGCTCCCACCCACCAACGATACTGGCCATCGATGTCCGGTGCAGAGAAGGCCACAGAGTGGTTCTCTCTGCATCGGATGGCCAAGGGGGGTTATTGCAGGATTCCTCCATATAGAGGCATCACTGCAATAACCGTAAAGCAGCTGGAAGCGAGCAGGATCGCTTCCAGCTGCTTTCCAGACCTAGGACGTACGCCACACGTCCTCGGTCATTAACTGTATTTTTTTTGAGGACGTGTGGCGTACGTCCTTGGTCGTTAAGGGGCTAAAGGGACACTGTACCCACATTTTTTCTTTTTTTTGATTCAGATACAGCATGCAATTTTAAGCAACTTTCTAATTTACTCCTATTATCAATTTCTCTTCATTCTCTTGCTATCTTTATATGAAAAAGAAGGCATGTAAGCTTTTTTCTAGGTTCAGAACTCTGGACAGCAGTTTTTGATTGGTGGATGCATTTATCCACCAATCAGCAAGGACAACCTAGGTTGTTCACCAAAAATGGGCCGCCATCTAAACTTACATTCTTGCATTTCAAATAAAGATACCAAGAGAATAAAGAACATTTGAAAATAGGAGTAAATTAGAAAGTTGCTTAAAATTGCATGCTCTATCTGAAGCACAACAGAAACTATTTGGGTACAGTGTCCCTTTAACAATGTTCCTTTAAGACACAGTCTATAAAGATTCATCAGTTTTGGTCATATATGCTTGGATTTTATCCCAAACACACTATATGTGTGTGTGTGTGTATGTGTGTATGTGTGTGTGTGTGTGTGTGTGTATGTGTGTGTGTGTGTGTGTGTATGTGTATGTGTGTATGTGTGTGTGTATGTGTGTGTGTATGTGTGTGTGTATGTGTGTATGAGTGTGTGTGTGTGTATGTGTGTGTGTGTGTGTACATATATACACATAAATATGGAATATAATAGTCTGTCTTGTTATGCTACAAAGTAATATATTCTATTAGATAGATAATGTAAACATACCGTATATTTATTTGTAGGTTCCGAACAGGAGGAGTATGAAGCTGCACCAACACCACAGCAGGATGTTCCTACATTCACTGAGGAGGATGAGGATATATATGGCGACACTACCTCCTATATCAGCCTCATTGAAGGTGATCTGCAGCAGCCTAGGGCATATGAGGTGGAGGATGTATCAGGCCCTTCTCCATCTACCTCGGAGACAACATATCAAGTTCTGGGTTCTGAACCCCAGCAGACTCATCCTCCTCAACACTGGCAGTTCATGCATACTTCGCAGCAACAAATGGCACAGCCCCCACAGCTGCACCCACCGCAGCAGATGATGCACCCCCCACAACATCCTCCTCAGCAGCAGATGATGCACCCCCACAACATCCTCCTCAGCAGCAGATGATGCACCCACCACAACATCCTCCTCAGCAGCAGATGATGCACCCACCACGACATCATCATCCTCAGCAGCAGATGATGCACCCACCACAGCAGCATACAGATCTGAATAATCTGTACTATATGCCTCCCACTCCTATGGCACAACAGGAATCCACACCACCACCCACTGCACCCACCAATGTATTGCCAACAGTGCCATCACAGACAACCTCCCAGTCACCAATACGGAGAGACAGCCCTGGAACCAGCCAAGGTTCCTGAGACACCAACTGTACAACAGGGTCCGGCACAGTCTCAGCAGGATGATCTACTGAGGCTCATACATAGAGAGCTTAGGCTGTCCAGGCTCCAGCAGCAGCAGGCTTTCAGGAGGATACAGAGCCAAATGGACATCCATAATGCCTCACTCGTCCGCCTGGCAGAGGCAGTGGAGAGGCTCTGTCATCTCCTTGCAGGACCCTGAATCCTGGTTATTAGCCTCACATTCAGCTGCTGGGCGTCTCACAAGACGCCACACTTCCCCCCTAAGTACCTCTCCTCCAAAGTCAAAATCCCACTGCAAGAATTAATTAATATTATTTTTTTTCCACCCAAGATATATCATATCTAATTTTTGCACTAAAGCACTTTTTTAAGTGCGATTTTCATCTCATAAATATGCATCCATTTTTCTAATCCAAATTTGAACATACAGGGAGTGCAGAATTATTAGGCAAGTTGTATTTTTGAGGATTAATTTTATTACTGAACAACAACCATGTTCTCAATGAACCCAAAAAACTCATTAATATCAAAGCTGAATAGTTTTGGAAGTAGTTTTTAGTTTGTTTTTAGTTATAGCTATTTTAGGGGGATATCTGTGTGTGCAGGTGACTATTACTGTGCATAATTATTAGGCAACTTAACAAAAAACAAATATATACCCATTTCAATTATTTATTTTTACCAGTGAAACCAATATAACATCTCAACATTCACAAATATACATTTCTGACATTCAAAAACAAAACAAAAACAAATCAGTGACCAATATAGCCACCTTTCTTTGCAAGGACACTCAAAAGCCTGCCATCCATGGATTCTGTCAGTGTTTTGATCTGTTCACCATCAACATTGCGTGCAGCAGCAACCACAGCCTCCCAGACACTGTTCAGAGAGGTGTACTGTTTTCCCTCCTTGTAAATCTCACATTTGATGATGGACCACAGGTTCTCAATGGGGTTCAGATCAGGTGAACAAGGAGGCCATGTCATTAGATTTTCTTCTTTTATACCCTTTCTTGCCAGCCACGCTGTGGAGTACTTGGACGTGTGTGATGGAGCATTGTCCTGCATGAAAATCATGTTTTTCTTGAAGGATGCAGACTTCTTCCTGTACCACTGCTTGAAGAAGGTGTCTTCCAGAAACTGGCAGTAGGACTGGGAGTTGAGCTTGACTCCATCCTCAACCCGAAAAGGCCCCACAAGCTCATCTTTGATGATACCAGCCCAAACCAGTACTCCACCTCCACCTTGCTGGCGTCTGAGTCGGACTGGAGCTCTCTGCCCTTTACCAATCCAGCCACGGGCCCATCCATCTGGCCCATCAAGACTCACTCTCATTTCATCAGTCCATAAAACCTTAGAAAAATCAGTCTTGAGATAGTTCTTGGCCCAGTCTTGACGTTTCATCTTGTGTGTCTTGTTCAGTGGTGGTCGTCTGTCAGCCTTTCTTACCTTGGCCATGTCTCTGAGTATTGCACACCTTGTGTTTTTGGGCACTCCAGTGATGTTGCAGCTCTGAAATATGGCCAAACTGGTGGCAAGTGGCATCTTGGCAGCTGCACGCTTGACTTTTCTCAGTTCATGGGCAGTTATTTTGCGCCTTGGTTTTTCCACACGCTTCTTGCAACCCTGTTGACTATTTTGAATGAAACGCTTGATTGTTCGATGATCACGCTTCAGAAGCTTTGCAATTTTAAGAGTGCTGCATCCCTCTGCAAGATATCTCACTATTTTTGACTTTTCTGAGCCTGTCAAATCCTTCTTTTGACCCATTTTGCCAAAGGAAAGGAAGTTGCCTAATAATTATGCACACCTGATATAGGGTGTTGATGTCATTAGACCACACCCCTTCTCATTACAGAGATGCACATCACCTAATATGCTTAATTGGTAGTAGGCTTTCGAGTCTATACAGCTTGGAATAAGACAACATGCATAAAGAGGATGATGTGGTCAAAATACTCATTTGCCTAATAATTCTGCACTCCCTGTATATCTTAATATTATTCTAATAGCTGTTTATCTGCTAAAAATTAACAGCTTTATTCATTTTTATTTCACATGATGTCAATTAATATGCAGGTGTACATTGTTAATAAATGTATGTGTCCTTTTATTGAGGATATTATGCCGTTTAAGAATACTTGGGGATACGTGTCTGAAATTTATACAGTATATGCTATCTAACATTAGTCAACGTGACATGTGTAAATGTTATGATTTATATTCCACAAGCATATTTTGTTTGCTCCTTCAAATGAAGCTAATAAGGGTTATACAGTTATAGAAGAGTTGAAAAGTAAATATTCCTTCCTGTTGATATGGCCAAATACCTTGCATTCATTCTTATAGTCCTATGTGGAATGTAATATCTGAAATATACACCTATCAAGACTAATACCTATCATGACTAATGCACTCCTTTTTGTCAAGATTATTATTCAAGATTTAGAATAATTAGATAAATGTATCTTTATGATATTTAAGCACTGATGTATACACAACATATATGTGATTGCCATGATATAGAGGTGATTAATACATTTTAATTGACATCATATGAACAGACACAGACTCTCCCTGGGACCAATGCACAATGCACTTTTAAATTGTTTCAATAACTCCATGTTAAAGACAATACTTCATATCTCTTGAAGTATGTAATATTAAGCACTTATGTATTTTGGTTAATAGTCTAAATATTGCAAATGTATTATCTGCTTTAGCAGACATGACATTACATATATTTTATAAATATTAGTACTATGACACATTATAACTTTAATGTGTCATTGTTTTGTTATGAATAAATATGATTTTCACATTGAAAATTACATTTGAATGAGGGTTAATCTGTAATAATAAAACTCATCTTCATGATAAACAACTTATTTCCTTTGAATTATTTTTCTATATGTATTGAGATTATATATAGCATCCCTGGGCAAAGGTTTCATTTTGAATAGGTAGATATTTTATTTATTTTTATAATATTTTACCAGGAAAGATACATTGAGATTTCTATAGTTTTCAAGTATGTCCTGGGTACACAAAACATTGCATTGATACAATGGGTACAATAAAATAAAAAACAATAATAATACATATGCCCAAAAATTTAACATAGAACAGGTAGGAAATATATAATCAACAATGACAGGTGCATTCTGTTTTGAGATATGTAGAGAGGGATCTCTTAAAGGATATTAGGCATGGGGAAGGTTTGAAAGTGTGCGGGAGGTCGCTCCATAATTGTGGTGCTTGCATATATTTTTATATGTACATACATATTGATATTTCTATGACAACATGGGTGCAAATATTCCTATACATAGGACCAATAAATGTAGCATATATAATGTTATTTGTACATTGAAACACTCATAATTTCTTTTGGATTTGCAATTTCAATGAGAAACAGGCCTCAAAAAAGCTCTTTTTCCTCCTTTACACCTAGTTGAGCTGGGGGTAATATTTCTCAATGTATCGACAGCCTCCGACAGTGTATTAACGGTTAGCGCTTTCATTGGAAACCTGGTATAATTTATCGATTAACGGCTTCTATTACTTTCTATGGGACGCGAAGATCTTTTCGGCAGCCGAAGTCCGGCTGCCGATATTGAGGTATAACGTGCCATTGGAAACAGTCGATAAACGATATTGATTCGACAGCATATTTAATGGTTTGCGAGTGCACGCAAACTGAATAACGACTCAATGGAAGCGAGCCCTTAATCGTGTGAAATAGGTAGTGAAGGGGTGTAAGGAGCACCTAAAAGGCTGAAGTGTGAAGAGTGCGATCAATAAATAGAAGTATAGTGAAAAATATTGTAAGTAATACACATTTATTAGAACAATATAACACAGTTAAAAGTAAGGTGCATATAACATATTACAATGATACAATGGACAGAAGTAAAAAATGAAAAAAAAAATATATATATATATACACTGAACTATACAATACACTTGTTTTTTTCTTCTTTTGAATACATTTGGGTTATCAATACCCTAAGGGGCCAATTTATCATCGGTCTGTCCGACATGATCCGCTCAGACATCAATGAATGTCGACAGCATACCGTGTCACCATTTATCATCGCATCATTTATCATTGCACAAGCAGTTCTTGTGAACTGCTTGTGCAATGCCGCCCCCTGCAGATTTGCGTGCAATCGGCCGCTAGCAGGGGATGTCAATCAGCCCGATTGTATAGGATCGGGCGGATTGCTGTCCACAGGCTCAGAGCAGACAAACCAGTTAAGGATCAGTGGGCTTAAGACCTCTGCTTCTTAACTGCTGTTTACGGCGAGCCTGAAGGCCCGAAACAGCGGCATCAGCGGCCATTCAGCCCTTGATAATTTGGCCCCAAAGTATATACTTATCATATATATTTTTTCCTTTTTTCTCTTTTGTTGGTATATACCACTTTCATCACACTATTATATTGTGTATATATATATATATATATATATATATATATATATATATATATATATTTATATATATATGTATATATATATATATATATATATATATTTTAATTTTTTTTCATTTTTTACTTCTGTCCATTGTTTCATTGTGATATGCACCTTACTTTTAACTGTATTATATTGGTCTAATGAATGTGCATTACTTACACTATTTTTCACTATTCTTCTATTTATTGATAGTACTCTGCACACTTCAGCCTTTTAGGTTCTCCTTACACATCTTCACTAGATATTGCTGCACCAGAAGCCCAAAAGGTGTGCGGACAGGTTCCCTTTCCGAGAACATTGTCTGCACACATTATAATACATGGGTACCTTAACATTCAGTTTGTAAAATAAAGTCTATTTAATTGGGTATGAAGCATTTTTACAGTAACCATTGAAGCCCTCAGAAGGTGGTGTGTATATATGGGTATATGGAGAAAGAACCACTGGAGTATTGGCAATACTAACCATAACACTGCAAAAGAGAAAAACACTTAACTATGTAACATAGAAAAGAACTCTCCTGCAGTTAGTACCCTTTGGAAAAAGACAAACAAAATAAATGCACCAGCCCTCACCAAATTGAAATCATAATACAAATGTTTCCTTTTCATTTTAAGGTGCAATTTTCAGAGGAATACTACATATATTTTTATTATTGGAATATTTTATTGTAAAATATAATATAAATTGAGTAAATAATAAAATAATTTAAATGTTTTTTATTATTTGGTTAATACCAACATTATATTATTGTCACAGTATTTTAATATATCTTATGAATATATAAATATTTATATCTACTATTTTCTATTTGTTTTTAATGAAAAGCACAATCATTTGTGAAGCAGAAAAATATTACTAAAAAAAAAAAAAAAAAAAAAAAAAAAGCCGTGTGGGCTGAAAATGCTATTTTCATCTCTTATTATATTGCTTGAATAGTTTCTCCTCACACACTGTAACTCTTCTTATCATGCAACTTATCGGCAACACATGCCAGAATTTTCTACCATCAATCTCAAAAGAAACATCTATATTGAACTTTTAGAAATACATTTATGGGTCTGGATTTAAAAAGATGGCTTTTTATTTATTATGTCTACATCACTGGTTCAGAGAAGATAATCGTTTGACTGAGCATTAAAGTTATACAATTTACCTGTCGTACAATGTAATTTTTGGATGAAGTCAGTTTTGACAGAGTGTGTAAGTAAAAAAAAAAAGTAGAATAAAAGAAAATGAACTCATACAGAAAGTAAAAGGGTTCATGATGGACGTCAAGCCAGAGACAATGTAAATTTCTTAACTCTCATTAATTTTGCCTCTGTGTTCCATTGCGTTTGTGTGATTGTGTGTGTCCGTGTTTGTGTATATCTACTCATCCACCTAAGTCGCCGATCTACATCAGCTGCTCTGCTCTGCCAGTCTCTACACTGGCTTGCCATACACTCCAGAATACAATTTAAAGTATTAACCCTAACTTACAAAGCACTCAACAGTCTAACTCCCAACTATATTTCTTTCTCATTGTGAAATATTCCCCATCCTGTCCTCTTCAATCAACCTCTGACCTACGTCTCTATACTCCTGTTATCTCTACGTCCCACTCCCGCTTCCAAGACTTTGCACATGCTGCTCCTGTCCTCTGGAACTCTATACCCCACTCCATAAGACTGTCTCCAACCTTGTATAGCTTCAGACGCTTCTTGAAAACCCACCTATTCAGAGAGGCTTACCATCTCTCCTTCATCCCTCATCTGAACCAAACCAATACATGTTCATGCACTGCCTGACCTATAGACTATGAGCAGGGCCCTCTTCCTCCTGTACTCCTGTACTAGATTTCTTTAGTTTTGCTATGATTTGTATTTTATCACAAATCTTTGTCATTGTATACCCCTATCATTGTACCCAGCGCTACAGAATTTGGTGGCGCTTTACAAATAAATGATAATAATAATAAATAATAATAATAGTATATAGCCAGTAATTCATCCTCTACGCATAATGGGCCAGATTACAAGTTGAGCGCAGAATATAATTTTCGCAAAAGTGATATTTGCGCTCAACTTAGTAATACCAGCGCACGCAAATGTGCTTTGGTATTACAAGTGAGATGCAATGCGAATGCAACCTCGTTTTCGCATTGTACAGAAGAATTGCACTCACAAGGCAGGAGCCTTTTGATGCTGTCCGACACAGCATGAGAACTAGTGCGGTGAAGGGAGTACGTTGCGCAGCAATGGGCAGCAAATATAAATATGTATTTGTATGAATATATACATGTATGTGTTAATATGTGTTTATACACATAGTGACACATAAATATATACAGTATGTACATGTACATATATATTTACAGGGATAACACAGTCCCCATAGACCACAATGTAAAGGTACTTTTCAGTGACATTTTTTTTTTCTAACACCCAACACCCACCTCTTTTAACCCCTCAAAACTGCCTCCTACAGTTATTAATAAAAACAATTATTATGCTACATTTTATATTTTTTTAGAATGCACACTATACTCAATTTTGAAATTAACCAGTGGTGTGACCTCTGGTTAATTTTTGGAGCACTAATTGCTACTGCGAGCTCGTGGTAGCAATAACTAGCCACTTGTAATATATGCATCCATAAATGTGATAAATTAGCACTCCACTTGTAATGTTGCCCAATATAATTAGAAAGTGGCAAGTGGCAAAAAGTGTACTTTTTATGTTTCAGTAAGAAAACCATCTTAAAAAAAATTAGATTTCCTCCAGTTACAAACTGCAATTGAATGGTTTATTGTGGTGGCAGAGTTGCATAATAGTTACATCCCTGTTGCTACAATGTGTGACTTTAAATTGATCAAAATCAAGTCAGCAAAAATTAAATAACTTGTGTTTAGTGTTTAGTGACAGCTACAAATTTGGATTGTCTCCCCATTTATCAAATACTGGATGGACAAGTTTCCCATCCAGGAACCTTGCCCACCTTGTATCATGCAGCCGCACCCCCTGCTTGAGCAGGACTTGTCAATCATCCCGGGCAATCCTTACCAGAATGATTAAAGACCAAATTTATTTACCTTGTGTTTCAGGTCTGCTACCACTATAGCACTATATCGCTGTTGCTGAATTATTTTTATTTGTGACTACTTAGACCAACTAAACATAAAGCAGCAAATAATGTCAATATGAATGATCAAAAATAAATTATTGCCTATATTCACTCTACCCCCACTACAACACGACCAATACCACAATAACACAAGAGTTTATTTGTATATGTGTATACAGAACGAGAAGCGCTCTACCAGGAATGAACAACAGCGTCCTTTTTTAGCCCAATTGTGCTTTTCACAGAGGAGAACTTTCCTGAAGTACATCAGTCTGATTCCACCTAAAAAACAGCTAGATTACAAGTTTTGCGGTATGGTGCTGTACAGTTATGCTGCTGAAAAATTGGCCATTGCTTGTGGAATGGCAGGTCTCCCAAATTACAAGTTGCAGTGGTATAGCTATAACGCAAGCATTTTAGCCTGTAACACAAAGATCCATTCCACACTCATAAAATGACATTTGAGTGCGGGATTTTCAATTGCGCCGTATTACAGGTTGTGCGGTTCGGCTAAAATGCCTGCGTTACAGCCTATACCGACACGATCCATTCCGCAATCTGAGACCAGTAGTTATGGATTTTGCGAAACAAAAATGTTTCACAAAATTCATAACTAAAATGTTACAAAGTACACTAACACCCATAAACTACCTATTAACCCCTAAACCGCCACCCTCCCGCATCACAAATACTACAATAAACCTAATAACCCCGAATCCGCCACCCACCCACATCGCCAACACTATATAAACCTATTAACCCCTAAACCGCCGGCCCCCCACATTGCCAACATTTTAATAAATTATTAACCCCTAAACCGCCAGACCCCATCACAACTAATAAACAAAACATATTAACCCCTAAACCGCCAGCCCCCCACATCACCAAATCATCATCAAAACACTAATATAAACTATTAACCCCTAAACCTAAATTAAAAGTACAATATAACTATCTTAAAATAAATAAAAACTTACCTGTGAAATAAAAAAACTAAGCTAAACCTATATATTAACCTAACTTAACTATTCTAATAAAATAAAATAAACAACTAATTAACAATCCTAAATTATATGATTTAAAAAACACTACGAAAAAATAAAAAAAATCTAACATTACAAAAAAATGCTAAAATTACGAAAAATAAAAAACACTAAGATCACAAAAAATAAAAAACAAAATTATCCAAAACAATAAAAATTACACCTAATCTAATAGCCCTATAAAAACAAAAAAGCCACCCCAAAATAAAAACATCCCATAACCTAACAAACTACCAATAACCCTTAAAAGGTCCCTTTGTAGGGCATTTCCCTAAGTTAAACAGCTCTTTTACCTAAAAAAATTACAAGGCCCCCCTAACAGTAACCCCCCCACCCAACCAACCACTCAAAATAAAAAACTTAAGTCTAAAAAAAACCTAAGCTACCCATTGCCCCTAAAGGGGCATTTGTATGGGCATTGCCTTTAAAAGGACAATCAGCTCTTTTACAATCAGATATTTTATTGCCCAAAGACCTAATCTAAAAAAAAACTTACACTAACCCCAGGAAATCTACTCACAGTTCCTGAAGTCCGAACATCCATCTTCATCCAGGCGGCGAGAAGTCTTAATCCAGGTTGCGACATCTATATCCATCGCAGGGGCATCTTCTATCTTCGTCCGGGTGGCACGGAGCTGTGAAGGTGTGGCGCATCATCATCAGCGGCTCGGACATCCAGAGTGGAGGATCCTCTTCATACGATCACTTCCGTACACTGAAGCTTTAATGCAAGGTACCCATTTAAAAATGGGGTACCTTGCATTCCTATTGGCTGACATTTTCAAATCAACCAATAGGATGAGAGCTACTGAAATCATATTGGCCTCCACAGCTCTGTGCCACTGGAATGAAGATAGTAGTTGCCCCCACGATGGATGAAGGTGTCGCCGCCTGGATGAAGACTTCTCGCCACCTGGATGCAGATGGATGTCTGGACTGGGGTTAGTGTTAGTTTTTTTTGGGGTGGGTTTTTTTTAGATTAGGGATGGGCAGTAAAAGAGCTGAATGCCCATGCAAATGCCCCTTTATGGGCAATGGGTAGCTTAGTTTTTTTTTAGACTTAGTTTTTTTCATTTTGGGGGGTTGGTTGGGTGGGGGTTTTACTGTTAGGTAAACTTTGTAATTTTTAGGTAAAAGAGCTGATTGCTTCAGGGCAATGCCCTACCAAAGGCCCTTTTAAGGGCTATTGCTATCTTAATGTTAGGTTGGGGGTGTTTTTATTTTCGGGTGGATTTTTTGTTTTTATAGGGCTATTAGATTAGGTGTTATTTTTATTATTTTGGATAATTTTGTTTTTTATTTCTTGTAATATTAGATTTTTTTAAATTTTATTGTAGGTTTATTTACTTATGTAATTTAGGATTTGCAGTTTATTTTATATTATTAGAATAGTTATGTTAGGTTAATTTATAGTTTAATCTTAGTTTTTTTTCTTAATTTCACAGGTACATTTTTATTTATTTTAAGACAGTTAGTTAGATTGTAACTTTTAATTTAAAGTTAGGGGGGTGTTAGGTTTGGGGGTTAATAGTTTAATTTAGTGTTTTGTGGTGTGGGGCTGGCAGTTTAGGGGTTAATAGATTTTGTTTATTAGTTGCAATGTGGGGGGCTGGCAGTTTAGGGGATAATACTTTATTATAGTGTTGGCGATGTGGGGGGCTGGCGGTTTAGGGGTTAATAGTTTTTTTTAGTGTTGGCAATGTCGGGGGCGGCAGACTAGGGGTATTTAGACTAGGAATTTATGTTAGACATCAATGGGGATTGCGTTACGGCAATCGCCATTCCGCGATCGCAGGTGTTAATTTTTTATCCCCATTGATGTCTAAGGGGAAAAGCGTGCACAAGCACGTAAAGTCAGGCCTTGGGTTTTGTGCGGTATGGAGCTTAACGCACCATACCACACAACAAGAGAAGAGTTTTCAGTAACTCATAATGGCAGTGCTATGGAAAAAAATATTTGCGTTATTTAAGCACTCCGTATAGCGCACAAAAATACCAGACAATCCTCCTCTGAATAAGCAACATGGCAACCCCAGACAATTGTTTTGGCCTTAATATATATGTTCGTTACGTTGAGTGCACTTCTCTCTGTTTGTATTTAGTCTCCCTATGGGAAAAAGGGGCAACCAGATGTGGAGTCCTTGCTCAGTGTGCTTAGAGGAATATGGCTACACCTCACTGATGAGGTCCAATGAACGCTGAAACGATCGTCTGGGGTTGCTGTGTTCCTTGTTCAGAGAAGAATTGCCTGGTATTTCGGCGCTGGATTGACCGTAATAGGCGGGATCAGACTGATATACTACAGGAAAGTTCTACTCTGTGAAAAGCATTACTGGGTTAAAAAGCTGCACACAGGTGGTAAATCGCCATAGAACAGGCTAACAATGGTTTTGAGCCAGTTGTTCGTTCCTATGAGTGCACTTCTCTCTGTGTATATATATATATATATATATATATATATATATATATATACACCCACACACATGTATATGATAAAAGAAGAAAAAAATGGATACCTGGGGCGCAATCCGATATAAGCTAAGGCGCAGGTTTCGGCGCAAGCGTGGAAACCTGCGCCACCCGTAGTTTCAGCTCGCAACTCGAGCTATCACATATACGGCACCGTCAGACGCTAAAATGCCGTAAGTCTGACAAACTAGTGATGTCCAGAAATCTGCGTAAGTACAAATTTCTGGAGTCGCCAGTGACTTACGGCACTTTAGAAACTGCCGCCGCCTACAAAAACTTACTAAAATATTAAATCACCCATAACTGTCTAACACAATCCCCCCCTCTCACTCCCAACAATAAATATATTAACCCCTAAACCACCGCTCCCGGACCCCGCCGCCAGCTACATTAACTATATTACCCCCTAATATGATCCCCCTACACCGCTGCCACCTATTTTAACTATATTACCCCCTAATGTGAGCCCCCTACCCCGCCGCCACCTACATTATATGTACTACCCCCTAATCTGAGCCCCTTACACTGCCGCCAACTATATTAAAATTATTAACCACTAATCTAATCCCCCTTCACTGCCGCCACCTATAATAAATGTCTAACCCCCTAATGTGATCCCCCTACACCGCCGCCATCTACATTAAAATTATTACCCCCTAATGTGAGCCCCCTACCCCGCCGCCATCTATATTAAAATTATTACCCCCTAATGTGAGCCCCCTACCCCGCCGCCACCTATTTTATCTATATTACCCCCTAATCTAATCCCCCTACACCACCGCCACCTATATTAAAATTATTAACCCCTAATATAATCCCCCTACACTGCCGCCACCTATAATAAATGTCTAAACCCCTAAAATACTAAAATGTCCCTACCCTAAACTAAATTACAAATAGCCCTGAAAAGGGCCTTTTGCGTGGCATTGCCCCAAAGTAACCAGCTCTATTACCAGCCCTTAAAAGTGCCTTTTGTGGGGCATTGCCCCAAAGTAACCAGCTCTATTACCAGCCCTTAAAAGGGCCTTTTGCGGGGCATTGTCACAAAGTAATCAGCTCTTTTACCTGTAATCTAATCCCCCTACGTCGCAGCCACCTATAATAAATGTATTACCCCCTAATCTAATCCCCCTACACCGCCGCCACATATATTAAATATATTAACCCCTAATCTGACCCCCCTACACTGCCGCCACCTATATTAAATATATTAACCCCTAATCTGACCCCCCTACACCACCGCCACCTATATAAAATATATATTAAACCCTAATCTGACCCCCCTACACCGCCGCCACCTATATTAACTATATTAACCCTAATTATATTAGGGTTAATATAGTTATTATTATATATATATATTATTAATATAGTTAATAATTAATATAGTTATTATATTATATATATTAACCCTATCTAACCCTAACACCCCTAACGTAATTATTATTGCAATATATCTAAATAATATTAATCTTATTAACTAAAATATTCCTATTTAAAACTAAATACTTACCTATAAAATAAACCTTAAGATAGCTAGAATATGATTAATAATTACATTGTAGCTATTTTAGGGTTTATATTTACAGGTAACTTGGTATTTATTTTAACTAGGTACAATAGCTATTAAATAGTTAATAACTATTTAATAGCTACCTAGTTAAAATAATTACCAATTTCCTGTAAAATAAATCCTAAACTAAGTTACAAATACAACTACACCATCAATAAATTAATTAAATAAACTACAATTATCTAAACTAAAATATAATTAAATTCACTAAACTAAATTACAAAAAACAAACAAACACTAAATTACAAAAAATAAAAAAAGATTACAAGAATTTTAAGCTAATAACACCTAATCTAAGCCCCCTAATAAAATAACAAAGTCCCCCAAAATAAAAAAATGTCCCTACCCTAAACTAAATTGCAAAAAGTAATCAGCTCAATTACCAGCCCTTAAAAGGGCCTTTTGTGGGGCATTGCCCCAAAGTAATCAGCTCTTTTACCTGTGAAAAAAAAGAACACCCCCCCCATTATAGCCCACCACCCACGCACCCCTACTCTAAAACCCACCCTACCCCCCCTTAAAAAAACCTAAGTCTAACCCCCAAGTGCTCCTTACCTGTCCTGAAGATCGGCAGAGAAGGTCCTGTTCCAGGCGGAGAAGTCTTCTTCCTGGCGGCGACCTCTTCTTCTTCCAGGAACCAGCCGGAGCGGAGGAGTTGAAGACCGATGACCGCAGAGCTGAAGACAGTCCTCTCTGGAACTGAAGACCGGCGATGCAGGAACTGAAGATCGGCGACGCTGGAACTGAAGACCGGAGCCATGGAGCGTGGAGGATCCTCTTCATACGATCGCCACCGTACACTGAATCGGAATTCAAGGTACTCGATTAAAAATGGTGTCCCTTGAATTCCTATTGGCTGATTTGAGCCTTCAAATTCAAATCAGCCAATCGGATGAAAGCTACTTTAATTCTATTGGCTGATTTGAATAGCCAATAGAATAAGAGCTACTGTAATTCTATTGGCTGATTAGAATGGCCAATAGAATTAAAGTAGCTTTTATTCTATTGGCTATTGAAATCAGCCAATAGAATTAAAGTAGCTTTTATCCGATTGGCTGATTTGAATTTGAAGGCTCAAATCAGCCAATAGGAATTCAAGGGACGCCATTTTTAATTGCGTACCTTGAATTCCGATTCAGTGTACGGCGGCGATCGTATGAAGAGGATCCTCCACGCTCCATGGCTCCGGTCTTCAGTTCCAGCATCGCCGATCTTCAGTTCCTGCATCGCCGGTCTTCAGTTCCAGAGAGGACGGTCTTCAGCTCCGCGGTCATCGGTCTTCAACTCCTCCGCTCCGGCTGGTTCCTGGAAGAAGAAGAGGTCGCCGCCTGGAAGAAGACTTCTCCGCCTGGAACAGGACCTTCTCTGGTGATCTTCAGGACAGGTAAGGAGCACTTGGGGGTTAAACTTAGTTTTTTTTAAGGGGGGATAGGGTGGGTTTTAGAGTAAGGGTGTGTGGGTGGTGGGTTGTAATGGGGGATTGTTCTTTTTTTCACAGGTAAAAGAGCTGATTACTTTGGGGCAATGCCCCACAAAAGGCCCTTTTAAGTGCTGGTAATAGAGCTGATTACTTTTTGTAATTTATTTTAGTGTAGGGACATTTTTTTATTTTGGGGGGCTTTGTTATTTTATTAGATTAGGTGTAATTATCTTAAAATTCTTGTAATCTTTTTTTATTTTTTGTAATTTAGTTTAGTGTATTTAATTATATTTTAGTTGAGATAATTGTAGTTTATTTAATTAATTTATTGATAGTGTAGGTGTATTTGTAACATAGGTTAGGATTTATTTTACAGGTAAATTGGTAATTATTTTAACTAGGTAGCTATTAAATAGTTATTAACTATTTAATAGCTATTGTACCTAGTTAAAATAAATACCAAGTTACCTGTAAAATAAATATAAACCCTAAAATAGCTACAATGTAATTATTAATTATATTGTAGCTATCTTAAGGTTTATTTTATAGGTAAGTATTTAGTTTTAAATAGGAATATTTTAGTTAATAAGATTAATATTATTTAGATTTATTGCAATAATAATTACGTTAGGGGTGTTAGGGTTAGATAGGGTTAATATAGTTAATATATATAATATAATAACTATATTAATTATTAACTATATTAATAATATATATAATATACAGGGAGTGCAGAATTATTAGTCAAATGAGTATTTTGACCACATCATCCTCTTTATGCATGTTGTCTTACTCCAAGCTGTATAGGCTCGAAAGCCAACTACCAATTAAGCATATTAGGTGATGTGCATCTCTGTAATGAGAAGGGGTGTGGTCTAATGACATCAACACCCTATATCAGGTGTGCATAATTATTAGGCAACTTCCTTTCCTTTGGCAAAATGGGTCAAAAGAAGGACTTGAAAGGCTCAGAAAAGTCAAAAATAGTGAGATATCTTAAAGAGGGATGCAGCACTCTTAAAATTGCAAAGCTTCTGAAGCGTGATCATCGAACAATCAAGCGTTTCATTCAAAATAGTCAACAGGGTCGCAAGAAGCGTGTGGAAAAACCAAGGCGCAAAATAACTGCCCATGAACTGAGAAAAGTCAAGCGTGCAGCTGCCAAGATGCCACTTGCCACCAGTTTGGCCATATTTCAGAGCTGCAACATCACTGGAGTGCCCAAAAGCACAAGGTGTGCAATACTCAGAGACATGGCCAAGGTAAGAAAGGCTGAAAGACGACCACCACTGAACAAGACACACAAGCTGAAACGTCAAGACTGGGCCAAGAAATATCTCAAGACTGATTTTTCTAAGGTTTTATGGACTGATGAAATGAGAGTGAGTCTTGATGGGCCAGATGGATGGGCCCGTGGCTGGATTGGTAAAGGGCAGAGAGCTCCAGTCTGACTCAGACGCCAGCAAGGTGGAGGTGGAGTACTGGTTTGGGCTGGTATCATCAAAGATTAGCTTGTGGGGCCTTTTCGGGTTGAGGATGGAGTCAAGCTCAACTCCCAGTCCTACTGCCAGTTTCTGGAAGACACCTTCTTCAAGCAGTGGTACAGGAAGAAGTCTGCATCCTTCAAGAAAAACATGATTTTCATGCAGGACAATGCTCCATCACACGCGTCCAAGTACTCCACAGCGTGGCTGGCAAGAAAGGGTATACAAGAAGAAAATCTAATGACATGGCCTCCTTGTTCACCTGATCTGAACCCCATTGAGAACCTGTGGTCCATCATCAAATGTGAGATTTACAAGGAGGGAAAACAGTACACCTCTCTGAACAGTGTCTGGGAGGCTGTGGTTGCTGCTGCACGCAATGTTGATGGTGAACAGATCAAAACACTGACAGAATCCATGGATGGCAGGCTTTTTAGTGTCCTTGCAAAGAAAGGTGGCTATATTGGTCACTGATTTGTTTTTGTTTTGTTTTTGAATGTCAGAAATGTATATTTGTGAATGTTGAGATGTTATATTGGTTTCACTGGTAAAAATAAATAATTGAAATGGGTATATATTTGTTTTTTGTTAAGTTGCCAAATAATTATGCACAGTAATAGTCACCTGCACACACAGATATCCCCCTAAAATAGCTATAACTAAAAAACAAACTAAAAACTACTTCCAAAACTATTCAGCTTTGATATTAATGAGTTTTTTGGGTTCATTGAGAACATGGTTGTTGTTCAATAATAAAATTAATCCTCAAAAATACAACTTGCCTAATAATTCTGCACTCCCTGTAATAACTATATTAACTATATTAACCCTAATTTAATTAGGGTTAATATAGTTAATTTAGGTGGCGGCTGTCTAGGTGGGTCAGATTAGGGGTTAATATAGTTAATATAGGTGGTGGAGGTGCAGGGGGATTAGATTAGGGGTTAATATGTTTAATATAGGTGGCGGCGGTGTAGGGGGGTCAGATTACAGGTAAAAGAGTTGATTACTTTGTGACAATGCCCCCCAAAAGGCCCTTTTAAGGGCTGTTAATAGGGCTGGTTACTTTGGGGCAATGCCCCGCAAAAGGCCCTTTTAAGGGCTAGTAATAGAGCTGGTTACTTTGGGGCAACGCTTCGCAAAAAGCCCTTTTCAGGGCTATTTGTAATTTAGTTTAGGGTAGGGACATTTTAGTATTTTAGGGGGTAATACATTTTTTATAGGTGGCAGCAGGGTAGGGGGATTAGATTAGGGGTTAATACATTCATTATAGGTAGCGGCGCTCGAGGGGGATTAGATTAGGGGGTAATATAGTTAAAATAGGTGGCGGCGGGGTAGGGGGCTCACATTAGGGGGTAATAATTTTAATATAGATGGCGGTGGTGTAGGGGGATTACATTAGGGGTTAATAATTTTAATGTAGGTGGTGGCGGTGTAGGGGGATCACATTAGGGGGTTAGAAATTTAATGTAGGTGGCGGTGGGGTCCGGGAGCGGCGGTTTAGGGGTTAAACACTTTATTAGGGATTGCGGCGGGGGATTGCGGTTGACAGGTAGGTAGACATTGCGCATGCGTTAGGTGTTAGGTTTTATTTTGCAGGTAGTTTAGGGAGTTACGGGGCTCCAATACTCAGCGTAAGGCTTACTACACCTGCATTTTGTGGCGAGGTGAAAATGGAGTAAAATTTCTCCATTTTCGCCACGTAAGTCCTTACGCTGTATATTGGATACCAAACTGCGCTGGTTTGGTATACATGTCTATGGGCCAAAAACTACGGCCGAAAGGCAGAAATATACAAGCGTAACTTCTAGGTTACGTTGTATATAGGATACAAAACCAGCGCAAAATTTGGCGTTGCCTGCTTTTGCGGGTGACGCTGCATATCGGATCGGGCCCCATGTGGGTCATAATATACTCACTCCAAAAGACAGGTAAATCAACACTCTTAATAAATATGGCAAAAAAATTAATGGTGCAAGAATTATTATAATAATAATATATACATACATTATAGTATTTTCTAGTCAAACCCCTTGTAATATACCATATACCTTTTAACCCTTATAAAAATGTATTAATTATTTTAATGTATTTTTTATGTGTTTGGCACACAATTTTGTTTTTTACCCTTACATTTTAAGCTAGGTCTTCACTTGCACTACACAATTAGCGCACATTTTCTTTGCATAGGTTTTTAATCGCTTGGGAGGGAGGGTTAAGAATAGGCATAACTCTTTTTTATTTATTTTTTATTTTTTTTAATCTTAGGGTTTTTGATTTTTTAACAATAGTTAAAGTTAAGGATAGATTTTTTTTTACTTTCACAGGTGTTTTTTTTTTTTTTAAAGTTAGTCAGTTTTTTTGGTAAAGGCAGGGTTAGTCTACTTTGGTTTAAAGGGACAGTATAGTCAAAATTTAACTTTCATGACTCAGATATGGCATGCCATTTTAAACAACTTTCCAATATAATTTTATTATCAAATTTGCTATGTTCTCTTAGTTGAAATCTACACATAGGTAGTCTCATATGCTAATTTCTAAGCCCTTGAAGGCCGCCTCATTTACTGAATGCATTTGACAGTTTTTTCACAGCTAGAGCACGTTAGTTCATGTGTGCCACATAAATAATATTGTACGCAAGCCCAAGGAGTCAGCACTGATTGGCTAAAATACAAATCTTCAAAAGAACTGAAATAAGGGGGCAGTCTGCAGAGGCTGAGATACAAGGTAATCAAAGAAGTAAAAAGAATATTAATATAACCGTGTTGGTTATGCAAAAACTGGGGAATGGGTTATAAAGGATTATCTTTTTTTCTAAACAATACAAATTCTGGAGTAGACTAACCCTTTAACTTAGGGGGTGTTTACTTTGCGTTGGGGGGCTGGCAGTTTAGGGTTTGAAAGTGCAGTGGGGTCTTTGCGGTTTTCTATATGGTGGTTTAAGGGTTATTAGAGTAGGGGTTATGGGGATTCGGTATAGCGTGCGAGTAGGGTGTTAGGTTTTTTTCAACTTTTTTTTCTGCAATGATTTTTATGGGGGAATAGTTTATTGTGTGCACAATATTGTAATTTCAGCCTTTTGCATGCCTCGGGTTTGCGCTGGAGCAATAACTTTGTACTTTCAACTCTTAAAGGGACAGTCAACACCAGCATTTTTGCTGTTTTAAAAGATAGATAATCCCTTAATTACTAATTCCCCAGTTTTGCATAACCAACACAGTTATTATAATACACATTTTACCTCTGTAATTACCTTATATCTAAGCCTCAGCAGACTGCCCCCTTATTTCAGTTCTTTTGACAGACTTGCATTTTAGCCAATCAGAGCTGTCTCCATGGTAAATTCATGTGCATGAGCTCAATGTTATCAATATGAAACACATGAATTAATGCCCTCTAGTGGTGAAAAACTATCAAACTGCATTTAGATTAGAGGCAGCCTTCAAGGTTTAAGAAATTAGCATAAGAACCTCCTAGGTTTAGCTTTCAACTAAGAATACCAAAAGAAAAAAACACAATTGGTGATAAAAGTAAATTGGAAAGTTGTTTAAAATTACATGCCCTATTTGAAACATGAAAGTTTTTTTTTGGACTTGACTGTCCCTTTAATACCAGTGCAACCCGATGTGCGTAAAACAGTTTACTGCTAGCACAGTTAGCACTTTAGAGAAAGCACTAATTAGTGCTCCACTTGTAATCTAGCACTAAATATGTTACTATAGAAATATAAACTTTAAAGGGACACTGAACCCAATTTGTTTCTTTTGTGATTCATATAGAGCATGACATTTTAAGCAACTTTCTAAATTACTCCTATTATCAAATTTTCTTTTTTTCTCTTGGTATCTTTATTTAAAATGCAAGAATGTAAGTTTAGATGCTGGCCCATTTTTGGTGAACAACCTGGGTTGTCCTTGCTGATTGGTGGATAAATTCACCCACCAATAAAAAAGTGCTGTCCAGAGTTCTGAACCGAGAAAAAAAGCTTAGATGCCAACTTTTTCAAATAAAGATAGCAAGAGAACGAAGAAAAATTGATAATAGGAGTAAATTAGAAAGTTGCTTAAAATTGCATGCTCTATCTGAAACACGAAAGAAAAAAAAATTGGGTTCAGTGTTCCTTTAAGGTTTTACAACTAGAGCTTATCTAATTAGTTGTTTTCACGTCTTAATAAAGAAACAAAATGCCTTATATTAATGTAAAAATTCAACAAAATAGCTGTTCAAAGCTACTATCATTCTGCCAGCAATATAAAGGTCCTGGGCTTATTTCAACATGAAGCAATTTTTGCTTTGAAGTTGTTGAACTTATTTTCAGCTATATTTGTGACTTACTGTATCTAGGACATTAAATTAAGCTTTCCCTGATATTACAGAAGCAGATAGTTACAGTATATCGTACATATGCCATAAAAAGAAATAAATAGGATGTTATATACTGCATGTGAAAAATCCTGCACTATAAGTATATGTATAATTCATTTTAAGATGCTCAATAAATTGAAAGCCTTTTATTGTAACTTTAGTTTACTTCATTGTCATGAGTTAGAATCAAATGCATTATTTCAGTGATTTATTTAGATGTTTCTATATATAATATATATGTGCCCCATTTATTAATGGCCGAGTGGACAAGGTTCGCTGCCATGAACCTGTCTGCCTGACCTTGCGGCAAGCATTTAACATTGCACAAGCGTACCTCAGACTTTTTACTTTCAAATTTTAATGTCCTCTTTTGCCCACCATTACTTATACAGAGACCATATAAAATAATACAAGGAAATTACAAAATGGTATTAAAAAACTCAATAGTAATAAAAATATTTTAGAAAAAAAAAAACAGTTTCTTTTTTATATAAATAGCACTAAATATTGCTGTTTCTTTCTTTCTATATATTACTATTACTCATTCAATGCTAAAAGCTGTGTTTCATAGTATTTTAACCTATTGTGAGTTTGCAGAGCATTCAGCTGAAATTTGCTGTTCTAAGTATCTATGCTCCCTCTAATGTGTTTTCGTGTTAACAGTCTTATTTGTAACCTAATGCACACAAAATGGAATTATGCACATGCACATTTTGAACATTTGTTAAACCTTATAATGCATCAACATTAAAGGGAAATTAAACCTAAAACATTTATTTCATGATTCAGATAGAAAATATAATTTTAAACAACATTCCAATGTACTTTTATTATCTAATGTGCTTCATTCTCTTGATATACTTTTCTGAAAAGCATATCTAGATAGGCTCAGTAGCTGCTGATTGGTGGCTGCACATAGATTCCTCGTGTGATTGGCTCACCCATGTGCATTGCTATTTCTTTAACAAATTATATCTAAAGAATGAAGCAAATTAGATAATAGAAGTAAATTGGAATGTTGTTTAAAATTATATTCTCTATTTGAATCAAGAAAGAAAAAATGTGGGTTTAATGCCCCTTTAACATTACTTCCAAAACACTTCAGAAAACCTTTAACAATGTATTTATTACCAAAGACATAAAACAATTATTGAATTCCTCTTTGCATTTGCTTAATTTGGGAATTTGTCTGATGGTTGAGATCTGTGCATATCCTAAAAAGGGCTAATTAATTAATTAATTAATTAAAAATAATTTGCATAAAAAAATGTTTAAAAATTGCTGGCAAGTATTTTAAAATAATTTTCAAAAATAAACAAAATGAATTACATAGCTAAGCTGCCTGGGGCATACAACCCCCCCCCCCCCCCCACCCCCTTATCAGTGTTTTAAAACAGGCATTGCATTTCAATGAGCTCACAGCTTCTAGGCATGCTCCAGCAGATAATCCCTATTCACTTTTGTATTCTACCAAAAGCAACCATAGATATAGATAAAACCATACAAGAATTGTGTGGGGGGAGTTAGAGCTTTACAATTCAGAAACTAAAAAGAAATAAGTATAAATTAGCAGGTAAAGTTATTAAAGTACATATTATTTTATTTTGTCTATATCCCAACTTGTTGTCTATGTCCCTTTAAAGATATATGAACATCTGATTTTAAAACATTTTACTCAGGGATGGCTTAATCATTGCAGGAACTCTTAAAATTTTACACAGAAAAGCTAAACACATTCCAGAAGATTTCAGTGGGTGTTTAATTGGACTACAAAACAAAGCACATTTTGGTAACATAATTAAAGTTCAAACATATTTTTTAAATAAGGATTAATCACAATCTTGCACTTGTTTTTGGTAGATAACATTTATTTTAAATTTGGCTGATACTGTGTGTTTTTTAACGTGAATTCAATCCTAAAAAGCTTCTGCAATTAATATCCCTAAAGCATAAAATCTCAACTTTCCAAAAACAACAAACAATCATTATTTTAAACTCCTGAATTTGTAATCCAAAAACCTAATTTGCAGAATTAACAAAAAGAAAAATAATTTTTATTGCCAAATCACAAGTTAAAGGGTCTGTAGGATGACTGTTTCTTTTAAATAGTGTATCGTAATACCAGTAGCTGAGATGTGTAATTATCCTGTTGAGCTCCAAAACCATAGAGATAGGTGTGTATCTCAATATGGGAGATTTGGACAGGGTCATTTTTGGTATAGTTGGCATGTGTGTTATGGATATTGCTAATTTGTATTAGTGAAAACCTTATTATTTTTGTGTTTAACTGATTAAAGGGACATGAAATCCAATTTTTTTTTCATGAGTCAGATGGAGCATTCATGTTTGAACAACTTTCCAAATTATTTCTATTATCAATTTTGCTTCATTCTATTGGTATTCCTTATTAAATGAGCAGCAATACAGTACTGGGAGCTAGCTGAACACATTAGTAAGCCAATGACAAGGCATATATTTGCAGCCACCAATCAGCAGCTAGCTCCTTGTTCCTGAGCCTACCTAGGTATACTTTTAAACAAAGGATGGCAAGGGAACAAAGCAAATTAAATAACATAAGTAAATTGGAAAGTTGTTTAAAATGATGTGCTCTATCTGAATCACGCAAGAAAAATGTTTGGTTTCAAGTCCTTTTAACCCCTTAACGACACACGTCGTACAGGGTACATCAAACACAAACTGGTCTTTAAAGACCAACAACGTACTCTGTACATTGTTAGGGGTTTAAAGTGGCTGGAAGCGATCCTGATCACTTCCAGCCGCTTTCAAGGTATTGTCGTGATACCTCGATATTGAGGCAACACTGCAATACCTTTTTTGGCACACTGATGCACTATGTGGCCCTCTCTACATTAGCCAGAGATGGTGCCGATCGTTGGTGGGAGCAGCTGCAGGGAGGCGGGTGGACGGCCCATCGCTGGATCACTTCCACTAGCCGTGTCGGATCCGTCCCCGGTGCGTGCTGGAACGGGGGCGTGTGCGCACGCACACCAGCGATCTGCACTATGTGCATGATTCAAGTCTTGGTGGGAGCAGGTGTTGGAAGAGGGAGGGGGGAAATTGTGTTTTAATAAATGAATCTGGGAGAGGGGGAGGGGGGTATTGAGCTACACTACAGAAAAATAAAAAATTATATGAATAAAGGCACATTATTTTGAAAAGTGGGTACTGGCAGACAGCTGCCAGTACCCAAAATGGCACCAAATAGGGAGATGGGGGAGGGTTAGAGAGCTGGGGACTCAGGGAGGTTTTTTTTTATTTGATCACATTTTGCAGTTAAATGTGGCATGAAATATAACAAAATGGGCCTAGATCAAAACTTGTGGTTGTCTACTACACTACACTAAAGCTAAAATTAATCCTACAAGCTGCCTAATTAACCCCTTCACTGCTGGGCATAATACAAGTGTGGTGCACAGCAGCATTTAGCGGCCTTCTAATTACCAAAAAGTAATGCCAAAGCCATAAATGTCTGCTATTTCTGAACAAAGGGGACCCCAGAGAAGCATTTACAACCATTTGTGCCATAATTGCACAAGTTGTTTGTAAATAATTTCAGTGAGAAACCTAAAGTTTGTTAAAAAGTTAGTAAAAAAGTAAATAATTTTTTTTATTTGATCGCTTTTGGCGATAAAAGGGTGGCATGAAATATACCAAAATGGGCCTAGATTAATACTTTGGGGTGTCTACTAAAAAATATATATATACATGTGAAGGGTTATTCAGGGATTCCTGACAGATATTCGTGTTAAAATGTAACTTATGCAAATTTTGAAAAAAAAAAAAATGGTTTGGAAATAGCAAAGTGCTACTTGTACTTATTGCCCTATAACTTGAAAAAAAAGCAAAGAACATGTAAACATTGGATATTTCTAAACTCAAGACAAAATTTAGAAACTATTTAGCATGGTTGTTTTTTGGTGGTTGTAGATGTGTAACAGAAGTTAGAAAAAGTGTGTTTTTTTATATTTTTTCATCATATTTTATAAAAAAAATATAGTAAATTATATGATATGATAAAAATAATGGTATTTTTAGAAAGTCCATTTAATGTCGAAAAACACGGTACATAATATGTGTGTGTACAGTAAATAAGTAAGAGGAAAATTACAGCTAAACACAAACACTGCAGAAATGTAAATTAAGGGTAAGTAATTGAAAAATGGCCTTGTCCTTAAGGGGTTAAGCAGGTAGCAATTGTATTAGTTGATTTTTGTGATTTTGTGATCTAATGTGGGAGGGATAATTTAATAGTTTTCTAATGTAACAAAACATATGTTACATTAGAAAACTTGGCATACTAAGTTCTAATAAGTTGTAATAAGCTGAAAAGTGTTATCCATGGTTTATGAAGTCATTTTAGCTGTTGTATATAATAAGTGAAAATTAACCCTTGTGCTGTTAAGTATTGAGAATTTGTATTTGTGACCATTAAAACTGGAGTGGCACATGGGTTACACTTGCTGTAGGGAGGAACACCAATAGTGCTGTTGGATAGCCTTAGTCATGCTCCTCCCTGCATACCTAGTAGCATGTGTAAGGCACAGTAGTTCAGGAAAACATAGGTGAGGTGGTAACCCTAAGAGATTATTTTTAATGCAGCACTTAATTTCTGATATGCACGAACACACACACGCATGCACTTGCACACATGCACGCACACACACACACATACATTAAAAAGGAAAAGAGAAAATAGAAAGTGTACCTTAACCAGCAACAGTTCATTTTTTGCCCAAAAATTGAACACAGTCAGTCATAAAGTCAAAGCTTCCATACACTAAGACTCTGCTAGTATAAAAGACAAAAATGTATTACACATATCAATATAGAACAGCCTAAAGATAACTAGAAGGGCAAGCAAGTCTTTTATATCCTATAAATATAATCCACCTTTATTTATAGACAACCCCCTTATTGGACTCCATTATAGTGGAAACATTATCTACTTCTGCTAGTTCTCTGCTACTTCAGAGGTGTGCTCTAAATATGCATTTAACTCCTTTCAAGATAAAGAAAGAAACGTAAGATTTTGACAGCAGATAAGAGCCATAGGCACAAGTCTGTCGAAAATTTCCTAAAAGTATAAACATACCTAGTTTGTAGGATATCCTTATATTTATCCTAGGTATTTTATAAAGTTAAAAACATACAGTAGCAGGGTTGCTAATGCTAAAATTACATAACTTATTGAATCAACTCCTTCATGCTGTTAGGATGTTCCATGCCATCCTAACAGTGCTGGGCTTTAACGCTGAAGGACGGAATGGAACGTCCTACCTTATGAGGCGTCTTGCAGCCTCCCCCTTTTGATAAACTTAGGCCAACTAGGCAGCCCCCATGATCCGATCCCAGTCTTTAAATCATGAAAGACATTATTGTGTGCTTTTATTACAAAGTAATAGCAAGCGATATTTAGCACTCCAGTTCTAATCTGGCCCTAAATGTTGGACTTCAGATATCACGTCCACGCTAACTTCTCCAAATAGACAGTGTTTAACCAAGTGCGCTCTCTCTCTATATAAAAATATATATCTATCATCTATCTAGTTTTATCAAAATTATTCAACCCCATTGCAAATCAGGTTTATTGTCAAAGTTTACAGACTTTCAGCTGTTTGCAATGAACAAATCAAACAAAAAGCAATTGAAATAGCTCAACACAATGAATGCTTCAAGTGGTTTCCCCAAATTCAACTGAAAATGCAACTTTTAATGAATTCTGCAGTCTTAAAATTATTCAACCCCCTTAATAGAATCCCTCACAACAGCAGACACATGCAAAATAGGAACAGGCATTGTCTCAAGCACACCTGATACTAAACAAGGGCTTCATTAGTTGCACCAGGTGTGCTTGAGCTAGAACACATGAAATACCTGAACTGGCTAGGGGTTTGTTTTGTTAAGTGTAACGTTTGACTGCATGTTAGATATATGGCTAAGTCAAAAGAACGGTCCAAAAATGTAAGAGAACAGATCATTGCCCTTCAAAAACAAAGAACAGGATACAAAACGATAGCAAAGGCACTGAATGTTCCTAGAGACACCATTGGAATCATAGCTCACAAGTTCAAAGTTAAAGGAACAGTGGTTACACTACCTGGACAGGGCCAAAAAATAAAACAGCTGCAACCAGATTTCTGAGAAGGCAAGTTGAGAAAAAAACCTTGAGTGACTACAACAAACCTTCAACAAGACTTGGTGGCAACAGGCACTGAGGTTTCAGTTTGCTCAGTAAGGCGTGTACTTAATGCAGAAGGTTTCCATGCCAGAACTCCAAGACATACACCACTACTAACCCAAAAGCACACAAAAAAGTTGGCTCCAATATGCTCAAAATCATGTTAATAAGCCACAGAAGTTTGGGATTCTGTTCTGTTGTGTGGAGCAATGAAACAAAACTGGAATTTTTCGGGCCAACAAACCAATGGTATGTCTGAAGGAAGAAGAATGAAGCATACGCTGAAATGAACACTCTTCCTACAGTTAAGCATGGTGGTGGCTTGGTTTGCTTTGCATCCTCTAGCACTGGAAACCTGCAGCGTGTGGAGGGCAAGATGGATTCATTAAAGTATCAGGATTTCCTAGGAGAAAAAGGCATGCCATCTGTGAGGAAGCTGAAGCTTGGGCATCATTAGACCTTCCAACAGGATAATGATCCCAAGCATACCTCACATTCCACCAAGGCTTGGTTGCAGAAGCAGTCCTGGTAGATTCTACACAATTGCCATCAGTCACCTGACTTGAACCTCATACAAAAACTCTGGTGGGGTCTGAAGAAGGTGGTTGCAGCACACAAACCCAAGAATATTACTGAACTGGAGGCCATTGCTCATGAGGAATGGGCTAAAATTCCTCAGGATTGCTGCCAAAAGCAGGTGTCTAACTATGTATCTCATTTGCAGCAGGTCATAACAGCAAAAAGGTGCTCTACTTAGTATTAAAGATGCTTACCATGAAGGGGTTGAATAATTTTGAGACAGCAGAATTCATTAAAAGTTGCATTTTCAGTGGGGGCGTGGCTGGGAAGCAGTTATGATCAGACACAAAAACATGGAGTTCTCAGTCTGATAATGATAATTTGCTGTTTTTCCCAGAGTAATCATTTCATTCCACCTTATAACTATCAGATTCACATTTTCTATCTTCTCAAACATCGAATGATACCAAGTATGCCTTACTACAATTCCGGAGACCGGGTCTAAGCCGTAGTGAAATGCAGCAGTGGCCTGCATCCAGACCCTCAGTACCCACCTGAGTCCTCAGAGTTTAACAACTAGAGATACATTGATGCAAGGCTATTTGGGCTCAAGTATGGAAGAATCCCACACCATCTTTGAGCTACTACTTAAAAAGCTTTGAGACTAGGATGGATGTCGCATTTGCAGACCTCTCCGTGCTCTGTTGATCCTTGGGAAGTGACTGCTCCACGTGGATGAGCGAACATTCAACCCTAAACAGTGGAGAGGGAGCACAAGGCAATATGGCTATACAGTGGGACACGGAACATGAGGAAGAACCTACAACTGCAATACAGGAGTCGGAATACAGCCCAATGGTGTTTTACCCCAATCAGCTTTTGGTTACTGTACCCTTATCCAGAAGCCGCAACAGATGCTGAACACCTACTCCCTGCTCTCCCACATTCCGGATGATAAGACCGGGCCCCGAGAGAGAGAACAACATAAATAGTCAACGTATCAAGGGGAACCTCTAAGTGGAGCAGAGGAGAAGCAGGTCTCAGATCATAATTCTGAGAACGACTATCAGGATGCCTTAGAAATTGGAATTACCACTCTGATCTACGAGATGCTTTCTTTGACTGATCAACACCCAGAAAACAATACAGGCCTAATACTATCATCTGCCCTGAATTTTGCGTGATCTGGTCTGAACCTAACCAGCAATACACTTATCCTATGGGCTATTTGGGACTTTTACAAGTATTGGTAACCGGAGCTTGGCCCTGCCCAGATGATTACATTACCCCCACAATAACCAGCAGGCCCACCACATCCCCGACCTCTGTACCACACTGTAAAGCCAACCTTGAATGGTGTGAAACTGCAGCTCACCTGAAAAGTACACTGCTTCAGTTCCTACAATCCCTCAGATATAAACCAAAATACAGGTCTGGAGTTGGATAAACTTATACTGGAGGACATTTCACTTTGCATGCCCAAGGTTTGCATGTAAGTGTTACTCTCAATTAGTTCATGACTATTTAAGACTCCTGGCTGATATATGACTATATGACTGATCCCTACAGGATTCATGATGGGGGTCTGTTAATAAAGCTATACTCTTTGATACTGTTATATTATTCACTCACAGTTCTTCCAACGTTTTATATTGTATATTCATGTGTTGTACTTTAGTTATACAGATTAAGTCCTAGATCTGAACTCCTGTTTTTTCATATCTGAACTTATCACATCTACTTATGCTGATTGTTTAATTTGAGTCCTAGCTCCATATAACTGACAACTGTATATATATTTACACATACCACTCGTTCTCCTGTTTTGCTCCTATTACCCACAGCTGTGGACTGTCCATTTAGAGCTTAGCTAGCCTTGGGCCCATAGTAAAAACAAGTATAATCACTTTCTTAATATTTACCCTCCTTGAATATGAATATAACTGAAGGGAAGACATAGGTTTCTCGCTCAAATGTTAAGTGGGGTGGGTCGGCTCCGCTGTCAGCGGCCAAGATGGTGGAGGTAGACTACCTGCCTTCCAGCAAAAGATTTATATCTAGCAACTCTGCTGAACGAGATGTTCACATTACCCTAGAGATCTAGAACTACCCACAATCTGATAATGTTGGTCCTATACCTAGGTCTATGCTTGAATAGATGAAAGGAGTTTACTAGAATTTGACTTTCCCTGACTTCAATATCTCCCAGTCATCACATTTCATGAGTTATCGCTCCTCCATTCATTTATTTTAAAATTGGGCTATCAAGAGAAGCCACTATAGCTCAGGAGCACCCCATATCTAACCCTTAGGGTAGACTTCAGTATGCTGTTCATCAACGCCCCATTCTTAGGGCCCCTATAGCAACAGTTTGATACATACCCATAACTTGGATAACCTTCAGCAGCATCCAATCTTTATACTCTGCCTATGGAGTAAGTAAACCCCTAACTAGCAGATTTTCACGCCCCTTCATCACACAATTTTATAATATTACTATTATAGGGTCTCTTGCCCATATTAATACTTCCTGAGGAACATATGTCAGGAATACTGTGGCCTTAGTTATGTATACTTGTTTACCGTCTTTGTGTCATACTTGTATATGTTTATTAAGATCTAGATATCTGACTGCTGTACTAAATATATATCGCACTTCTTCAGTATGTTTATTGATAATGTTTCCAGGCAATAACCCATATCGCTATATGTAACTCATATTTCTGATAATAGATTGTAGTGCAGTATAGCCTTTATAATCTAAGGTTACTCATGGTGTATGGCATAAATGTGTGTTACTCGCCATTTGTGCATTTCACTGACTTTATATTAACTCCAGGAGATGCCTACTTGTTAATAAGCCTCATTATAATATAAACATTAACAATCCCTGACCACCCCCCCCCCTTCCTTTTAATTTTAAAGCAGCTTTTGTCTGCTGGTCTTCCCTCAATCTTTTATTTATTTTATTCACTATTACAAACTAAATATTAACCCTATCCAAAAAAAGAGATTTCCCTAAGCTCAGTCCACTTTCTTGCTTTTTGGTTGATCCATACATTCGTCATTCGTATTCCTATCTTTGAAAATATTTACCCACATCCTCATATACAGTCATTGATTGTCATATATAGAGGGATTTTCATCAGATTCTTATTCACCAATATTTTCACTATTTCCTTCAAAGGAATCACCGTAGACGTATACATTATAAGGTTCATAAACCTGTTCCATAGCATATTTGGTGCCATATAAACCTGCATATACTACATATATTTTCTGTTTCTGTAAATGGACAAAAGTTTTTTTTTATTGTAAGTGTCTAAAATCTCAATAAAAAAAAGTTGCATTTTCATTTGTATTTGGGGAAACCACTTGAAGCATTAGTTGTGTTGAGCTATTTCAGTCACCTTTGTTTGATTTGTACGTTTGCAATGTGGGTTGAATCATTTTAATTACAACTGTGTGTATGTATGTATGTGTGTATGTGTATATATATATATATATATATATATATATATATATGTATATATATATATATATATATATATACATACATGTATTTGTGTGTATATATATATATATATATATATATATATATATATATATATATACACACACACACAGACACACGTAGATAGATAATAGATATACATAAATTTTACAAAATCATAATTATATATATATATATATATATATATATATATAATTCTAGAGGTTTTCTGAGGGAAAAACAAGCCTTCTGGCCTGTCTAGATTTGTTAATGAACTTCACAATGAGCTATTTTCTCTATTTTGTGGGTAGTGGAGGATTTGGGGAATGAAAGGTAGCAGAGTCTCCTGTAATGGAGTTAAGGGATGAGCTGACAGGCTAGTGAAAAATCCCAGTGCAGTGTAGTAGCAACAATGTTGCAAAGTAAGGGGAGGTCTTAGGCTTACCTCATATAAGGCAAGTTCTGGAACAATCTGGCCTCTTCCACCTGGGATTTTGCAAGGAGAAAGTTTTGCCATTCTTCAAGTGAAAATGTCTAGATCAAAGAGAAGTGCTGCGGTGCCCATTCGCTTCAGGGAGTCCCCTGGGAGATCCTTGAGGAGTGCACCTGTAATTGAAGAGGAGGATGAGGATGTGGTGCCACCAACTCCGGAGAAAACAAGGCCAGTATCATCTGCTTTAACTCCTAATGTTGTGGTCATTAACCCCCCAGCCCCTGAACTTGCACCTGCCGGGCCCGGTACTGTTATGGTTGCGGGACAGGCGGGTGCAGTGAGCGCTGGCCCATCCGGCCTAGACACAGCTTTGGAGGCAGGCCTGGGGGCCCTTACGGCCTCCGGAATGTCTCCTGAGGCGGCGGCGGCCATAGGTAGGCCTGCGGGTCCTCGCCCAGTCGCTGGACCGCCGCTTCCATTGGTGGCTCAGTCGGAGCCTGCAACTTCCAATGCAGGCTCCGGTTGCGGCCTTGTGTCCACCGCGTACATTTCCGGCCGGTCAGGTGGCACGCGTGACGTCACTTCCGGCGCCGCAGTAGTCACACGGCCGGAACCTGGAGCGGGGGGACACATACAAGGAGCGCGCAAGAGGCCTAGCCGGGTACTCTCCACAGGTGAGGGGGAAGTATCCGGGCGGGCCTGCTCCGCTGCGCGACACTCTGCAGCATCTAGCATGGCGAACAGGGCCAGTCTCTTGCAGAGGGGCCGCGGCATGCAGAGAGGGAGGCTCAGGGGGTCCAAGGTTACCAGGCAGGGTTATGGGAGAGCTAGAAGCGCATTGCTGGGGCGCCAGTGGTCTGACAGGGGGGGTGCCAGCAGCAATTATGTACCCCAAACCAGGGATAATGCGCCCGCTGAGGGGTCACAGGGCAATTCGCTATACACAATAACTGCAGGGGTCCAGGGAGGCCAAGGGCCGGTTGCTGCAGGTACTCAGAGCGTTCACTCAGCCACGGAGCGCGTGGTCAGAGAATCCCCCTATGTGGCAGGGCCAGTGATTGAATTGAGTGGTAATACGAATGATGTGAGGGCTAGAGGGGTCCCTGATAGGGCCGGGGGCAGTACTTCTACCCCGATTGGGGGCGGCAGGCAAGGGGGGCACATGGCTGGCCTGGATACTCCCCTCTTGTTTGTTTCTCCCCCACAGGACATGATGCCTGCACCACCGAGGACAGAGGGCTCAGGTACAACGGGAGTTGGACTATCGGTACAGCCGTCGGGCGGATCGGTGGCAGCAGCACCAGGAATATCTACACCTTCCACAACGGCAGTTGGTGAGAGAAATTTATTTAATTTGTCACGCATCACTGACACCGACTATAGCACTGATTCAGACTCAGATGGTGGGAAGAAATTAGGGCTTAACAGTAAGGGGCAGCGCCGCATGTTCAAAATGTTAAAACTACTGGTGGCTGAGCGTAATCAGGCTAAAGGTTTAGGTAACACGGAGCAGCCTGCGCTGATAGCGGGGCAAAGCACAATAGCAATATCCACGGGCAATGCCCAGGGAGGCGAGAGCGTTGCGCAGCTGCAGGACATGTCAGGCAGTGCCAGGAGGGTGGCCTTGCAAGGGGACTCTTACCCCTGCAAGATCCACTGCCTGCATGCACATCTCAAGCCCAAGACGGTACAGAAAATTCGCGATCATAAATACGTCAATATGTTCGAGCTGTCCCTAGAGGTGCAGCGCGACAAAGAGCGTAGTGAGGATGGGACTGGGCCGAAGAAGATCCAGCGCCCAGATACATTTGAGGAGTGGAGGAAGTGCTTTAGGGTATTTTCCTCTTGCTACATCGAACAGAGGCCGGAGGCCGCAGCAGATGTAATTAAGTACGCGGAAATAATAGAATGTATCTATAATAGATACGGGGAAGGCATGTGGCGTGCTTACGATAGCGAATTCAGGCGGAAGATGGTCGGTAACCCGGTTTTGAACTTTGGGGTAAAAGACTTGGACCTATGGTCCCTGCTCATACCGGAAAAGGGGGCGGCAGGAGTTCCTTTGCCGCGAACAGGGCTCCAGAGGCCAACAGGCCCCATAAAGCGGCGAGGCAGGGAGTGCTGGAAGTACAATGAGAAGCAGTGTGACAAAGGAGCCTCCTGTTCCTTTCGGCACGCTTGCATGTACTCCAGCGGTCAACACCCAGGTGTTGAATGCCCGAAGCGGAGGGACGGAGGAGCTTTCCGTGGGGCAAAATCGGGGGGGGTCTGGACAAAAGAGCTCCAACACCCTTGAAGCTGGACACCATTAGACCTTGGCTGGCGGCCTACCCAGACAGGGTGTCGGCTGCCAACCTACTAGTGGGGATTAGGGAGGGCTTCAAGATACCAACATCGGGGTTGGTAATGGGGTCCTCGTCTCACAAGAATTTAAAATCGGCTTACGAAATGCCGGGCGAAGTTAGGGCGAAACTGAGCAAAGAAATTGCTCTGGGAAGATTTGCTGGTCCATTTGAACAACCTCCCATCCCTGACCTGGTTATTTCTCCTTTAGGGGTGGTCCCCAAAAAGGAACCAGGGAAGTTCCGCCTGATTCAGCATTTGTCCTATCCGAAAGGGGGTTCCGTCAACGACGCAATAGACCCCCTGATAAGCTCGGTGTCTTACCAATCGTTTGACCAGGCGTTGGAATTGGTAGTGGCGGCGGGTCCGGGCTCGCTGCTAGCCAAACTGGACATCGAGTCTGCTTTTCGGTTACTCCCCATACACCCAGCATCCTTCAGACTGATGGGGTGTAAATTCGAGGGGAATTATTTTGTCGACAAATGCTTGCCCATGGGTTGCTCGCTATCGTGTGCTTATTTTGAAGAGTTTAGCTCATTCTTGCACTGGGCTATCATCATGGCGGCCGGCGGGGGAATAGTCGCTCATTACCTGGACGACTTCCTGCTGGTTGGCGCCGCGACCACACGCGAATGCGAACGACTGATCGCAGTAATGCAAATGCTAATGTCGAAATTCGGAGTGCCACTAGCTGAGGAGAAAACACAGGGCCCCTGTACAAGACTCACGTACTTGGGGATCGAAATTGACACTGCTGCAAGGCTATGTCGTCTTCCAGCCGATAAGGTGGAAGCAATGCTCTCAGCGGTGCTCAAAGCCGGGGCAGCAAAGAGCATGCCCCTGAGGGAGCTACAGTCTGTACTAGGCTTACTCAATTTCGCGTGCAAAATTATACCCATGGGTCGCGTGTTTAACAGGAGGATGGAAGCTTTACTTTCCACTCCGCACGGTGCACGTAAAGTGTCGGTTTCTGAAGACATGCGGGAAGACTTGAAGGTCTGGGAACACTTCCTGCAAGGCTTCAATGGAACACTGCTTTGGCGCGCTCCTAGGGTTTCCAGTCAGACAGTGCACCTGCTGACGGATGCAGCTGGAGCAGCAGGTTATGGCGCCTATTTGGATGGGCAATGGAGCGCCGAGCCATGGCCCCTGTCATGGGTCCAAGTCGGTCTGACAAGGAACTTGACACTTCTGGAGCTCTTTCCCATAGTTGTGGCGATGGAGCTCTGGGGGCCGGCGTTAAAGGATCGTTACATCTTGTTTTGAACAGACAACGCTAGCGTTGTGTTCGCCATAAATAGGTTGTCTGCGTCGTCACCGGTAGTTGTTAGGTACTTGCGCCAGCTAGTGCTGAGGTGCCTGCAATTCAATATTCAGTTTTCCGCGAGGCACGTTCCAGGGGTCAACAACACCCTGGCAGACGCGCTCTTGAGGTTTCAATGGGAGCAGTTTCGCAGACTGGCCCCTAACGCAGCAGCAGTTGGCTTACCTTGTCCCCACTCTATTTGGCAGTTAGCGGGGCAGGGAGGTCCATAGGGCACCTAGTGAGAGTGTCCCTAGCACCGAATACATGGAGAGCTTATTCACAGCACTGGGGCGAGTGGGTAAGTTACTGTCACGAGCAGGGCGCAGCGCCGGAAAGGGTCTAGAGGGATCTGTTCTTGGAGTGGCTGGCAGAGAAACACGGGCAAGGGATTTCGAAAGGCGCTATATCCAATAGAATAGCAGCAATCTCCTTCTTTTACAATATGTTGCAGTGGCCCAACATCACTAAAGGTTTTCTGGTGAGGCAAGTGATTAAGGGCTGGGGAAGGCTCAAGGGTAGAGCGAAAGATGCGCGCGAACCTGTGACATTCTGTAGGCTGGCCAAGCTATTGGAAGCCATCGAGGGCATTTGCGTCGAACCCGGTGAAAGAGAACTGTTTCAGTGCGCATTCTCATTGGCGTTCTATGCGGCACTTAGGCCAGGCGAGCTGGTCGCAGCCTCAAAGGATGCGGTTAACGCAGGCATGCAGTTGGCTCATGTCAAATTTGCGGGCGATAATTTGTTATTGTTTATCCCGTACTCGAAGACTGACCAGGAGGGCAAAGGGGTGTGGATCACTCTGACACCCTCAGCGTCGGGCGTCTGCCCGGTTGAGAATACAAGGGCCTATGTGGCACAGCGACCTCTGGGCCCCGCCCAATTCTTAGTGCATTCCGACGGATCGAATCTCTCCCGGTACCAGTTCTCAGCGGTGCTCAGAAAGGTAGTGCTTGCAGCAGGTTTGGGGAACTGTAGAATCACCCCCCATTCCTTCCGAATAGGGGCTGATACAAGCGCAGCGGCACTGGGTTGGAAGGGAGAACGCATACAGAAGTTGGGTAGATGGAGGTCCCAATGTTACAAGTCTTACGTGCGCCCCCAAGCTGAGGCGTAGGGGGTAATCGGGGCAGGAGTAAGGAAACAGGCGTTTTACAGTTGTTCTGGTTGTGTTGTTTAATTTTAGTCTCTGGTGATTGACTATGTAATCCATTTTTCAGGTGTGGCTACAGGTCCTTCTCGCGTCTGGATAATAGGGCACTCCTACGTGCACTGGGCGGCACTGAAGGCCCATTCTCTTCCTGAGGGGCAGCAGTTGGGGATTCCGACGTCTAAGGCATCAATACGGTGGTTGGGCCGTAGAGGCTTACAGTGGGATGGTTTGCCTGCCCTCCTCCAGAATGCCAGACATAGATGGGGACAGCCCCACATCATCCTCCTTCACATGGGGGGAAATGATATAGGGAGTGCACCGGCTCTGGACCTCATCAATGCGATGAGGTTCGGATGTCAAGGGGATCTGTACCACGTTCCCGGGGGTTAGGCTGGCTTGGTCCAACATAATCCCCCGGCTGCGTTGGAGATATTTTCCCACACCTAGGATAGCATATAGGGTCAGGAAAAAAGTTAATAGGGAGCTGGGTAGAGCAGTACTAGAGGTAGGGGGTTTTGTGGTCTGCCATGAACTGATCTCAGCGGACAAAAAAGGGCTGTATCGCCCGGATGGGGTGCACCTGTCCGATGAAGGGCTGGCGATCTTCCTGGCGGACCTCAAAACGGCTCTGGTTAGTAATATTTAGCGGGTGGCGGCAAGAGCCCGGTTTATGTGGGAGTGCCTGTCTCTTGTGGCGGGAGGTCGTAGCCATAAACAATTGAGGGCGGAGTCTGCAGAGGTGACAGTCGGGCTAATGGGCGGGGGTGATGTCCTCAGGTCGTGACCTGGGGGGCCCCGCCCCGCGGATCTGCTGGCTGAAGATCCTTTAGGACGTCCGCGCCTATTAGACGGAATGGGGTGAGGCCACATTTGCGGCCCACCCTTGGCATTTGCAATTCCACAACATCTGGCTGCGACCTCTTGTCATATGGAGCTAATAGTATTATTTTACTAGGCCTCGAATGCCGCCACAGGTTAAATATTTGAATGACTTCCGTTGAAGTCAAGTTAATATTTGTTAATAAATATGACCATCGTTATGGTCTTTAAATCCCAGCTAACTGTGTCGTGTCTTTATTTATAGGTTAAGTAGTTATGTTAAGAGGTTTTGTAAGGGGTTGGAACTACCAGTTACAGCATCAGCCCTTAGGGGAATGAAAGGTAGCAGAGTCTCCTGTAATGGAGTTAAGGGATGAGCTGACAGGCTAGTGAAAAATCCCAGTGCAGTGTAGTAGCAACAATGTTGCAAAGTAAGGGGAGGTCTTAGGCTTACCTCATATAAGGCAAGTTCTGGAACAATCTGGCTTCTTCCACCTGGGATTTTGCAAGGAGAAAGTTTCCCTCCCTGCCAACCCTATTGTTAATTGGTTAATAAGTAGTTGCTAAATGCAACATCCATGGCGTCATTCAGGCCAATGGCTTCCCGATGGGTTGCTGGTACTTTAGTTGCGAAAGGCAGGGATGGGGTTAGTTGACCTAGTCTTGGTAAGACCTTAGCTGTAATTTATTTGCTTCCTGGATGAGCTTTGCTGCAGGGCTTTGCCATACCAGTGCCTTAGAGGCTGAAGCGCATCATAACATCCATGTATCTCCTAATGGCAGGAGGTCGTAGCCATCAACAATTGAGGGCGGAGTCTGCAGAGGTGATAGTCGGGCTAATGGGCGGGGGTGATGTCCTCAGGTCGTGACCTGGGGGCCCCGCCCCGCGGGTCTGCTGGCTGAAGATCCTTTAGGACGTCCGCGCCTATTAGACGGAATGGGGTGAGGCCACATTTGCGGCCCACCCTTGGCATTTGCAATTCCACAACATCTGGCTGCGACCTCTTGTCATATGGAGCTAATAGTATTATTTTACTAGGCCTCGAATGCCGCCACAGGTTAAATATTTGAATGACTTCCGTTGAAGTCAAGTTAATATTTGTTAATAAATATGACCATCGTTATGGTCTTTAAATCCCAGCTAACTGTGTCGTGTCTTTATTTATAGGTTAAGTAGTTATGTTAAGAGGTTTTGTAAGGGGTTGGAACTACCAATTACAGCATCAGCCCTTATAAACTCACCTTTTACCTCCCCCTAATTTAAAATGTTGTATTTTGCCAGGAATCAACTTCACCCAGCAGTGATTCAAACTTTCTCCCAGCTGATGAGTAGCAATAACTATGAAACAGTCTGTCCTGGGATAGTTATGAATCACTGCACTAACCCTAGCTAAGTCTATAAGCTGTGTGAACAGCAATATTTTGGCGTTAAGGGAATCTGCTGAGAAGCAGACTTGAAGTAAAAAGGTGTGTCGGCCAGAGATCTAATCTCTGGTTAATTTTCGTAGCTCTAATTGCTACAGCGAGCTTGCATTACCAATAACCAGCTTATTTGAGGAAGCTCAATAATTTAGTGCTCCACTTGTAATCTAGCCCTAAGTGTGCTGCATTGACTTTCACTCATGCGCAAACATTTTACTTTCAACTCACTAACCTGCACGTGTTAAGAGTTTACTTCTGTCAGTGTTTGTGCTTTAGCGAAATCGATAAATAGTGTGCCACTTGTAATCTGGCCCTTATTGTATTACAAGTTCAACATACTTTCTAAAGCACCAACTAATACTAAGTATGTGCAAAAATGTATAGTGTATGTGAGTCTGTGATTAGCTGATAACTATCACATGATATGGGTCATTCAAATTGATAAACGTTTTGAAATTTGTGAGAAAAATATCTATTCCTCATTTAAAATTCAGAGTAAGTGCTATTACATTGTCTTATTATTGTGTACTTGTTGATTGTGCAGTTCTACTGTATTTAATGGTCCTTTATTAATGTATGCATTTAAAGACAATAGCCCATATTTATCAAGGTCTGTCGGACCTGATCCGACAGTGCGGACCAGGTCAGACAGACCTCGCTGAATACGCGAGCAATATGCTCGCCGTATTCAGCATTGCACCAGCAGCTCACAAGAGGGGGGTGTCAATCAACACGATCGTACTCGATCGGGTTGAATTGCGGCAATGTCTGTCCGCCTGCTCAGAGCAAGCGGACAGGTTATGGAGCAGCGGTCTTTGTGACTGCTGCTTCATAACTGCTGTTTCTGGCGAGCCTGCAGGCTCGCCAGAAACATGGGGCATCAAGCTCCATTCGGAGCTTGATAAATATGTCCCTTTGTATTGAACTTTAATTTTTTATTTTCCATGCTATTTCTGTAATTTAACTCTAAAACTTTTAGTGTTTCCCCTCCCCTAGAGAGGCTGGAGTGGATTTTGAGGAAAAAAAAGAACCATGACATTTCTACTTGCTGCACAGTGATTGGCTAAAACAAAGGAAACACAATAACATTCAAGAGTCTATTCAAGGGCTGTGCATTGGGACTGGAAATTTTACAAAATTACAGTTTTAAATGCTTTTAAAACATATACTTTTGCATGCAAAAGTGTTTAGTAATGATGCAAATAATTTCTTATGCATAAATGAAAAATAACTTTAATGTCCCTTTAAAATATATTTTTAATTAAAAAAAAAAACAATGGGGGAAGACCCAGATCTATACATAGTCATTTGCTCGGCTATCATGAAAGAATAGACCCACTAAAGGTCAATTAATGCCAAATTAAATTACATGATTATACTTTTTAATCCATTGTAGATATCAGTAATGTATTTGACTCAAATAGAGGCCTCTGAAAACCAGAACAAAGTATTGTGGGATATGCTAAAAATATGAAGTGTTCTCTCCATTCTCTCATTTCATTCTGCTCTTTATTCTTTCTTACTGTCTTAAAAAAAAATCACGGTGCCTGCACATAACAGTCAGCAAGAATTGTTTTTATACAGATATATTCAGTAACCCACCAAACAAATACAGATCAAAAGACAATACAGCCAATCACCATAAACTCACATAAGACAACCTTTCTAGCGTATAAAACATAACACAAAGAAGCAGTCAAATGGAACTAATAGTCCAATTAAACCACTGTATAGACAACACCTGTGCTTACAGAACATCCCATGCTCCACTGCTCATAGTCACTTTTGTATCTCTAATACCTCCACAACAGCACTGGTATAGTATGTTATAGTATTTTCCCTTAAAAGGCAGTTGTTTGACACAGCAAAAGGATGTGCACTGAACAGATTGTCATTACTAACTTGGAATAAAAAAAATGTATAAATAAATAAAATATAGAATCTAATTAGTCTTTTTATTTTTATTAGTCTGCTTTGTAAGCTAAATGATGGCAAAAATTACCAAAACAATTTAAGGAATAACTAGTTCAGATTCATTACTATCTGATGTTTTAAGTGCAATTGAAAGAAATATCTCCCCTCTGTTTTGTGCTACTGCTGGAGGGAGGGCATATCCGAGCAGCTGTCATAGCTATCAGCAATATTGATAGCAGCATGAACGAGACATTATCCACCGTATATCAGCTATTTTCCATACATCTAGCTTGGGTTAATACATATAATAGAAATATGCCTATGGCTTTGCACTCGCTATTCCAAACACAGTATGTCGGGCAAATCTCAAATACAATACAAAAAAACAGAAAATCCATGGAAATCACTCCCAACTTAAAAATTAGTGCATTTATTTATTTTTGATGTTCCTGGATATTTAGTCCCATCCTCGGACAATAAAATAAAATTACATAACAAATATGTACTTACTCTATAAAATATATAAGCCATATTAAACAATCAATATGTTGTTTCTTGTCAGCACATTAACCCTGATGCCATATCAAGGCAAATACCAACCCCAATGAATAGTAACAGTTACCATATAAAAATAGTATCTAGTAAAATAAGTGAGCATTATAGCCTGTGAACTTGTGAAGTGTTAAACTTTGTCATCTATGTAACATATTACAATCTTACCCCTAAATTGCTCATCTAAGCTAATATCACCATTAGTACAGTCTTGGTGTTGTACTCATATAGGGCTAGATTATGAGTAGAGGGGTATTTTGTACTCACACTCTTGTGTTAAGTTTTTGCACATGTCGGGTTGTGCATGTATTACAAGTTGAAAGTAAAAAAGAATTGCACGATTACTAACCCAACACGTGCAAAAAGTTGAACTCAGAATATCATGAAGGCATTAAAGTATTCCCTCATAGACTTCAATGGAGCATAAAAAGTGGAAAAACCTAACACCATTTTTATCCAAGCGCGCTAACCTGATATGAAATATTAATATTTCACCTTCCAATATTCTCCACACAGCAGAATATGTTCTATATATTCTTAAATTTAAACATATATATATTTCTTTGAATTACAAATCCAATGAGTGCCGCTTCCCATTTTTGCCTATTTTGGGGATTATTTTGAAAAAATAATCATATCATATCATATTGAGATTCTACATCGGGCATGCAATTTAAATTGTATGTATAAATTAGAAAATGATTGGGTACATATGTAACATGCATATCAAGCTAGCAAGAATTGTATGTTTTTAATATGTTTTTAAAATTGCTATATTAGAATGAACACAGACGTATTGCTGTGTAAAATGTGATCATGTGATTGTGAACAAACCAATAACAGAGGGGATACACTGTCACCTCCCCTGCATGTAACACATTCTAACAAATATATACATGAACTACTATGGTTATTCCAATCACATGACACAAAATTGGCCAATAACGAGAGGGGCATGCTGACGCCTCCCCTTTCTTATATCAGAACTACAGATATGTTAACTGATAACCCTCTGAGGAAAAAGGAAGCATTTTAACCTTTGAAACGCGTAAGGATTTTTATTCCCCAAGCACTGTTTAGTGCTATATAGATGGACTCAAACCTATACACTTTCAATGCTAACAGTGGACTCTGAGTTAGTTCACAAAGTCTGTAGCATTATAGCACTTTCCTTGTCAGGCTACATCAAGCACAGTATGAGAGAGCGGCTCTTATTATGCTAACACATACCTCATTTATTTGAGGGTACATATTGTGAGTGCACATTTTATGATTTATGTTTTAGCTCGGTATTTCCCTATGTTTGTCTATATTGATGGGCTTTCTCACATATGTACGGCTTTCTGAATGAGAGGTGATCCGGAGATTCAGCACTCAAACACCAAGACTGATAATTACCATACTTTAGGAGGAGAAGCTAACCCCATCTGAGGCAACGTACAGTCTTATCTTTGTAGGTCTCTCCCTCACGGATGCTGCAACTTACCTCATAGGATTGAAGTAGTTTTTAGTAAGTGGGGTACCTTCTATACTCAGTTTAGGGACTTTGTTCTATCTCTAATGGACTTCTGTTGATCCACTCATTGACTCATTTGTGGATTTATGGTATATTTGTTGTATTACTTTTACAAGCGCTTTACACTCCTTTTTTTGGACATATATCTATAAAATGTTTTTTTTGTAAAATATATATATATATATATATATATATATATATATATATACAGTATGTGTATATGATTTTATATATATATATATATATTTATATATACTGTATATATATGTATATATACAGTATATACTGTATATGTATATGATTTTATATAGGTATAGATATATACAGCTATATATAGGAATATATATTTAAAAAATACGTTTAACATATTTCTCTATGCTAAGAACATTGGAAAGTGAAATATTTACCGTAAATACAAAGTAATCAAAATTAAATATGAATATTGTATAAATATGAGTTTTCATGTTTTCAGCTAATTAACTGCAAAGAGCTCCAATGCACTTCTTTATATGTCTATATATGTATACATATATATCTCTATATATGTATACATATGAATTTATCTGTCAATATGTGTACATATCTAAATACATATCTACAACATAAATACATATGTACACACATATATACATAAATAAGTATATATATATATATATATATATATATATATTTGTGTATATATATATTTTTGTGTATGTATATATATATATATGTATATATATATATACATATATACATATTTAGATGTGTATGTATATTTAGGTTAAAGCCCTTTGTAGCCATTTTTAGTGTGGCTCCTAAGACCTTATATTCTTTATCACTTATTACTTTTTAATGTAAATTTTAAAATAGTTTTTATTAGACAGTGTTATTGAGTGTAATTGTACTTTTAAATGTAATTTTGATATGTTTTGTGCACCTTTTTTGTTGAGTGTAACAGTTAACTAGAACTCTGAAGTTGCGCTAGTCACTGACTAGCATTGAATTAAATTGCGCTCAAGTGGACGTGTTTACTCTCAACTTGTAATAAACATGTTGATAACTGATTCAATCCATTGTTATGATTAAAGAACTTGGCTACAACATCCTTGCCCAGGTTGCATTAAATGCAGTGCATGTGTCACTTGTAATTGATATGATGCCTGGAAAAATCATCCAAGACATAATTAGAAGAAATGTTGAGATATAAGGTAACTTGTACTTCTCCCTATATTGTTCATGCAGCTTTTCCTATGTAGGAAAGTGACAACCTACAAGTTAGAATAGCCAATCACAGGCGTGGTATACATATGGCTATACGGGATGACAAATCAAAGCAACCTGTTGCTCAACATTTCTTGATGAAGGGAAAAAAACATCAGATTTGAGATACACTATCATTGATAATGTCCCCCATTAACTCATAGAGCAGATAGGGCACACCTTTTGTTACAGAAGGAAGCTATGTGGACATACATACAAGACACATTGTTTCAGAGGGGATTGCATTTTAAACTGGACTGACACTGTTTTTTTTATGATAATATCTCTAAAATAATATTTAAATGTACAATCTAGTGTCCCTGTTTAAGCATAATTTGTTTTTTACCTAGTTTGATGATAGGATTTTGGTGAGTTCACTTTAGACACGCTATAGAAAATGTAGCAAGTGTGCTTTAGTTTATATAAGATTGGAATTATCTAATGATAATATAGGTACAACACCCAGGCTGGATTAATGGTAATATTATCTTAGATAAGTGATGCAGAGGTTAGATTATAATATGTGTATACATGTGTATATATATGTGTTTATATACATATATACATATATAAACAGTAATACATATGTATACACATATATACATATGTATATATCCATACATATTTAGACACGTATATGTATGTATATATCCATTATAGCCTTTTCTATTCAAACACCTTGTCATATACCTTATACCTTTTAACCCCTATAACATGAATACATTTTATTAGAGTGTATATATGAGGGAAACACTTTATTTTACTTTATGTTTTGTTTGGGGCAACTTTTTTTTTGAGCCCTAACCTTTTACGCAAGGACTTCAGTCACACTAACCCGGCGAGTACAAATTTAGTTTGTGCTTGTGCGGTTGGGTTTATGTTCAACTTGTAATATGAGTGCAAGTTAAAGCGAGCGCAATATTTAAATTTTGCATGCTAATGTTAGCGTGCCACTTGTATTCTAGCCCTTTATAGGTACAACACCCAGGATGGACTAATGGTGTTATTAGCTTAGAAGAGGGATACAGAGGTTAGGTTGTTATGTGTTATGTAGATCATGAAGCTTAACACATTTCACATGCTATAATGCTCACTTATTTTACTTTCTACTATGTTTATATTTATATGGTAACTGTTACTGTACATGGTGAGTGTAAGTGGTCGCTTTGATATGACATCAGGGGCAATTGCGCAGACAGGACACAACCCGTTGTTGATACAGCTCATATATATTTGTAGGGTGAGTACACATGTTTGTTATGTAATTTTTTATTGTCTGAGGATGGGACTAAATATCAAGAAACGTCACATTAAAAGCACTAATTATTGAGTGGCGAGTGCACTCCATGGACTTTCTAAATAAACAGAAAGATAGACAGATAGAGAGATAGACAGATAGAGAGATAGATAGATTGATGCATTAATAAATAAGTTGTTTGCTGTTTTTAACACAATCATTTTCTTTCATGTTTTCTTTGATTTAATATCTTTTAACTTAATGAGCACTGCTTCATATCAATCTAAGCCCCAAAACCTAAAATAAAATAAAAAAATTATTAAAAAAACAAACTAACAAATTAACTCAAAAGTACCTATCTTACATTCAGTGGGGGAATCTTCTTTCTTCAGCATCTTTTGGTCAACAACAACATGTTACCACTTCTCTTTCTCAACAGGGGTCTGGGACTAGCTTCGGTTCCCCTCCTTTTTATTGAAACCCTGACTGAATATCAGATTAACCAAGCAAAATTGTGATGGTCAGACTTTAAAACAAATTGAGCCTTTCCCGCTAGTTTGATTGGTTAATTAATTATTTTTCTGTTTGTTTTTTTGGGTTTTTTTTAAAGAGCAATACATTACAAATATTTGACTTTGCCTCATGAAGCAGTTTGGATATATTTTCCATATATATTAGACTTCAAAAACATTTTAGTCAATTTAGGATTAGCATGACATTTTGTAAATACATATTACAGGATCTAATTTGGAACTCACATCTCACCCTAAACAAAAGTCTTTAGGTATAGCAGTCCATGTTTATAAAAAAAAAGTTTCCAGCAAAAAATAAAGATACGGAGCATCATTTATTATGTGTTGGGGCAGACAATGTTCATTATCATCAGCATTGTTTACCTTGATTTGCAGCAAGCAAGCAGGCAGCATTCACAGCCCACATTTAACATTGCACAAGGAGCAGCTTGCGCAATGCCACCCCCTGTTTTCAAAAGGTCAATCACACGTGAGCAGGGGCTGTAAATTGTACTGATTGGATGGATATGATTAAAGTCTGACACACTTTAGGTGGCGGAGAGATTAAATAGCTGTGGTCTAAAGACCATGGATACTTAACTAGCATATCAAGGGCTACAATGCTGCCTTTGCAACTTAATAAATGTAGCCCTTTGTAATCACACAGGCATTACTCATCATTGCTTTCTGGATGGTTTATGGCTTAATCTGAAGTGAAGTTACATTGTACAGCCTGTTGAAACTACAAAGGTTTACCATATGAAATGTGTAAATGCCTTTTTAGATTCTAGTGTAACGTTATTAGGTGCCAGGGTAGCTGCAATGAATGTAGGGTAACAAGTCACCTTCTCATACCATTAGCAACAATAAACCAGAAGGTCAAACTTACAGAGCTGAATGATTTATGTGATACAACAGTTTATTAGTGGCATCTTTGCTGCTTCTGTAAAAAATAAATAAATAATTAAATGAGAAGGGGATGGCAAAAGCCTGTAATTGGAGGCCATTAAAAGATGGAACTATGGAACTATTATATTAAACTCAATATGCCAGTTCCATTTCCTATTGTCAGCATCCTGTAAACCTAAAACCTTTGTTAAAATATTTCTCATGTCTCATATCATGCAGTTATGTTTTTTCTATAGCAAATAACATACAATATCAGAGTGTAGCACTCTTATGCTAGATTTTTTCTTTAGCTAAAAGCTGTTTTTTAACAACTGAAGAGTTGTGTGATATTTAACCCCTTAGTGATCAGACCATTTTTTCAATTTTCTTACCGTTAAGGACCAGTGCTATATTTACATTTCTGCGGTGTTTGTGTTTAGCTGTTATTTTTCTCTTACTCATTTACTGTACAAACACAAATTATATATTGTTTCTTTCGCCATTAAATGAACTTTCTAAAGATACCATTTTTGTCATCAGATCATACAATTTACTATAAAAAATAATTATAAAATATAATGAAAATATTAAAAAAAAAAAAACTTTTTCGAACAGTGACCCCCAAAATCTCTTACGCATCTATAACCACCAAAAAACTCCCGAGCTAAATAGTTTTTAACCCCTTAATGACCACAGCACTTTTCCATTTTCTCTCCGTTTGGGACCAAGGCTATTTTTACATTTTTGCGGTGTTTGTGTTTAGCTGTAATTTTCCTCTTGCTCATTTACTGTACCCACACATATTATATACTGTTTTTCTCGTCATTAAATGGACTTTCCAAAGATACCATTTTTTCATCATATCTTATAATTTATTATAAAAAAAAATTATAAAATATGAGAACACACTTTTTCTAACTTTGACCCCCCAAATCTGTTACACATCTACAACCACCAAAAAACACCCATGCTAAATAGTTTCTAAATTTTGTCCTGGGTTTAGAAATACCCAATGTTTACATGTTCTTTGCTTTTTTTGCAAGTTATAGGGCCATAAATACAAGTAGCACTTTGCTATTTCCAAACCATTTTATTCAAGATTAGCGCTAGTTACATTGGGACACTGATATCTTTCAGGAATCCCTGAATATCCCTTGACATGTATATATTTTTTTTTAGAAGACATCCCAAAGTATTGATCTAGGCCAATTTTGGTATATTTCATGCCACCATTTCACCGCCAAATGCGATCAAATACAAAAAATCGTTCACTTTTTCACAAACTTTCGGTTTCTCACTGAAATTATTTACAAACAGCTTATGCAATTATGGCATAAATGGTTGTAAATTTTTCTCTGGGATCCCCTTTGTTCAGAAATAGCAGACATATATGGCTTTGGCATTGCTTTTTGGTAATTAGAAGGCCGCTAAATGCCGCTGTGCACCACACGTGTATTATGCCCAGCAGTGCAGGGGTTAATTAGGGAGCTTGTAGGGAGCTAGTAGGGTTAATTTTAGCTTTAGTCTAGTGTAGCAGACAACCCAAAGTATTGATCTAGGCCCATTTTGGTATATTTCATGCCACCATTTCACCGCCAAATGCGATCAAATAAAAAAAAAAGTTCCCTTTTTCACAAACTTTTTGTTTCTCACTGAAATTATTTACAAACAGCTTGTGCAATTATGGCATAAATGGTTGTAAATTTTTCTCTGTGATCCCCTTTGTTCAGAAATAGCAGACACATATGGCTTTGGCGTTGCTTTTTGGTACTTAGGCCACTAAATGCGCATCACACGTATTATGGCTAGAAGTGAAGGGGTTAATTAGGTAGCTTGTAGGGAGCTTGCAGGGTTAATTTTAGCTTTAGTATAGAGCTTAGCCTCCCACCTGAAACATCAGACCCCCTGATCCCTCCCAAACAGCTCTCTTCCCACCCCCACCCCACAATTGTCCCCGCCATCTTAAGTACTGGCAGAAACTGCCAGTACTAAAATAAAAGCTATATTTGGGCTTTTTTTTTTTTTTTTTTTAGAAAAGGCATATTTACATATGCTGCTCTGTAGGACCCCCCTTTAGCCCCCAACCTGACTGATCCCCCACCAAACAGCTCTCTAACTCTCCCCCTCTGTCTTAATGGCCGCCATCTTGGGTACTGGCAGCTGTCTGCCAGTACCCAGTTTATAATAAAATTGCTTATATTTTTTAATTTTTCCCCTTTTCTGTAGTGTAGCTCCCTGCCCCACCAAAGACCAACCCCCACCCCCTCCTAGATACTTTCGATTTATATTTTTTTCAAATTAAAATACCCCTTTCTCAAACTTTTATACACAGTTATATTTTCTGTAGTGTAGCGTTCCCACCCGCTCCCGCCCCGTGCACGCGTCCGCCGCCCCCCGTGCACGCGCGCGGCCGTGCGCGCCCCCATCGGCCCTGCCCCCGATCCCGCCCCCCTCTACATTACCCGGCCCATCGATGGCCGCCCACCCGCCTCCCAAGTCGGCTCCCACCCACCAATGATACCGGCCATCGATGTCCGGTGCAGAGAGGGCCACAGAGTTATTGCAGGATGCCTCCATATCGAGGCATCACTGCAATAACCGGAAAGCAGCTGGAAGCGAGCAGGATCGCTTCCAGCTGCTTTCCACACCGAGGACGTGCAGGGTACGTCCTCAGGCGTTAACTGCCTTTTTTTTTAGGACGTACCCTGCACGTCCTCGGTCGTTAAGGGGTTAAAGTTTGTCCTGAGTTAAGAAATACCCAATGTTTTTTTTTTTCAAGTTATAGGGCAATAAGTACAAGTAGCACATTGGAACACTGATATCTGTCAGGAATCCTTGAATAACCCTACACATGTATATATTTATTTAAGTAGACAACCCAAAGTATTGATCTAGGCCCATTTTGGTATATTTCATGCCACCATTTCACCACCAAATGCAAAAAAAAATTAACTTTTTCATAAACTTTTGGTTTCTCACTGAAATTATTTACAAACAGCGTGTGCAATTATGGCACAAATGGTTGTAAATGCTTCTCTGTTCAGAAATAGCAGACATATATGGCTTTGGCATCGCTTTTTGGTAATTAGAAGGCCGCTAAATTCCACTGCGAACGACACTTGCATTATACCCAGCAGTGAAGGGGTTAATTAGGTAACTTGTGTTGGGTTAATTTTAGGTTTAGTGTAGAGATCAGCCTCCCACCTGACACATCCCACCCCCTGATCCTTCCCTAATCCCTCTCAAACAGATCTCTTCCCTCCCCCACCCCCCAAAGGTCACCTCCATCTTAAGTACTGGCAAAAAGTCTGCCACTATAAAAATATTTTTTTTTAGTTTTTGTTAAATATATTTTCTGCAGGGTAGTATTCCCCCCTTACCTCCCAACCTCCCTACCCCCCCCCCCCCAAAAAAAAAAACAGCTCTCTAATCCTCTCCCCTCTATTTGTGGTCATCTTGGGTAGTGGCAGCAGTCTGACATTACCCAGTTTTCTGCAAATTAGTTGTTTAAAAAAAAAAAAAGACCCCATTTTTTCTGTGATGTAGCTGCCCCCCCTCAACACCCTACCCCCTCCCAGATCTTTCCCAACATGTATCTACCCTCTCCCTTCTTTCCACTCACTAATCTTGTGCAATAGTGTAGCAGTCCCACCCACTTCCGTCCACTTCTAGACCTCACAAGGAACACTCAGACCACCTCCCCCCTCCTCCCGCCCCCTCCAGCAGAGGGCCGCCCACCCGCCTCCCTCCTATCCCTCCCATGACACCAACGATCCGCACCATCGCTGGCCGATGTAGAGAGCCACAGAGTGACCCTCTCTGCATTGGTTGCTTAGCAAAGGGTATTGCACGATGCCTCAATACCTAGGCATCGCTGCAATACCCTGAAAGTGGCTGGAAGCTATCACAATCACTTCCAGCGCTTGAAACCACAGAGTACGTGCCAGGCATGTCCTTGGTCATTAACAACCGTTTTATGTAGGACGTGCTTGGCATGTCCTCGGTCATTAAGGGGTTAAAATTATTGGAAAATGTGCACAGTATGTCCTTAGATTGTAATGCAAGTTAACTAACTTCATGTCATATGCAACAAATTAGTGGGACAAGATTAGTTCCACTGGAAAGTATGCACTTCTAGCACTCTGCTGCCCAGACTTGGGGCTAGTACTACACAGAAAAAGTACAATTTAACTTTTATTATTACTATTAAAAATGTATTTAGAACAACAGCAAACATTCATACGTTAAAATCCCAAATGTAAAATAGAACTTAAGGTTATTGTGATCTAGTGTGTCAAATTCTAGATTCACTAATCATAATGATTCTCCAATGCTGTTATACTTAAATTATACAACCAAAAATGTGGGTTTCCACTCTATCTGGTTTCAATATAATAAGCACACTATGTGTACCTGCTCATGTGTCAGGTGATAGGATGGAATTAGATATTGTATAGTTGAAGGGTAGGAGCTGTGATATAAAGATCTGACAGTATTCAGTTCCAGACTCATGTATGCTCGTGTGACCCAGCAAAAAATGATTACACCATTGTAAGTAAAAATAAATAACTATTATGGATCATATCTGCATATGCCCTGATGATTAGCCTATTAATAGGCTAAAATCCTCTAATGTTGTTAACCATCTCTATGGGTCTATAAAGGTGTATATGTAGGGTTAACCACAGATTAATATATGGTTTTATTGTGCGAATCAACAGATATCTGGGGTTGATATCTGTTTATTAGCTAAGCTTATTGGAGAAATTACTAAAATTATGGCTGTCAATGTAACTGAATATGATAATATTATTATTCAGCTTGTTCGTAATGTTAGTAATGGGTGTCACACTAGTAATTCTCATATATGTTAGTCAATACCAATTATCATAGGATTTGTCTGTTAGTAGTGCCCTCCGACCATCAATATTCTATTGCATTAGTATATGCGTTGTGTTTGATTATTAAACTCATTGAGTAGCGGTCATATATTGCCCGATGATCAGGAGTTTACCAATGTGCTTAGATTCTGTATTATTGACTGCAAGCCAAAAGAAGTATCTTTATGAGTTCTAGTTTGCTTATAATACGAGCCATGAACAATTAGCTCTTGGTAGATTATTGTATTGTTTTACAATTTGAGGTTGCACTATTACTGGTGACACTTATGCTGCCATATTTTTATAAACTTTTGTTCAAGCGCATTGGTTGCGGATTTGGCATTCACTAGTGTATAACCCTTGTATTACTGTATATGCCGTTAATATTAGGTCTCAAGTAGCTCACTTTGAAACTCCACTTATAAATATCCAGTATTAGCATAAACTTAATGTATGTTGTATTGCAGTTTGATGGATTAAACTGTTAAGCAAACATTATATCTTGTACACCGCTTTATTAAGGTTTGTTCCACTAATGTTTGGTATCGGGTGGCTTACTATGTAACTCCAATTCTAAGTTTCTAACTTCAGCATAAATTGATACAAAGTAATATTATAGCTCATTTGTTACGCTGTGGAGTAAGCGTTCAGTGGATATTATTCGTTACACTGTTGTGCAGGCGTTCACTAATATACAATCGCCCTGTTGTGGCATATATCGCTAGTATTTGGTATCGAGTAACTTATTTCAAGACTCCATTTTTAAGTTTCTAGTTTAAGCATTGAGTTAATATACACTGGTGTACTGTACAACCGCTCTGCTATAATATTTATCACTAGTGTTTTGTAACGAGTGGTTTGTTCCAAAACCCCTAAGTTTCTGGCTTTAGCGTTCAGTTAGTATGCACTGGTATTCAGCCGTTTTGCTAAAGCATGTATCACTAGTGTTATGGTTCAAGTGGCTGGCTCCAGAACCCCATATCAAATTACCAATTTAGGCTTAAAATTAATACACGTAATGTTAAGTCTAGTAAGTTACACTAATGAGCAGGCATTCGATAATATACGACCGCTCTACTGCGGCATTAGCTGTTAGTGTTTGCTCCGGAACCCCACTTTAATTTCTATAGGTTTTAGTTTAAGCATAGGATTAATGTAAGTTCTATTTTGACATTTGTGTTTAAAAAGGCGTCTTGCACACTGCTTGCACACTAACCCCCGAAGATCCACTTACAGTTTTTGAAGACTTGACATCCATCCTCAACGAAGCCGGGAGAAGTCTTCATCCAAGCGGCAAGAAGTCCTCAACGAAGCCGGGAAAAGTCTTCATCCAAGCAGAAAGAAGTGGTCCTCCAGGCGGGTAGAAGTCTACATCAAGACGGCATCTTCTATCTTCATCCTTCCAATGCGGAGCGGCTCCATCTTCAAGACATCTGGCGCGGAGCATGCTCTTCTTTCAAATCCTCTTGAAGAATAAAGGTTCCTTAAAATGATGTCATCCAAGATGGCATCCCTTGAATTCTGATTCGCTGATAGAATTCTAACAGCCAATCGGAATTAAAGGTGAAAAAATAGTATTGAGCTCACATTCTATTGGCTATTAAAGGTGAAACATTTCTATTGGCTGTTCCAATCAGTCAATAGAATACAAGCTCAATTCTATTGGCTGATTGGATCAGCCAATAGGATTGAAGCTCAATCCTATTGGCTATTTGCATCAGCCAATAGGATTTTTTCATCTTTAATTAAGATGGTATTCCTTGAATTCCGCTTGGCTGATAGAATTCTATCAGCCAATTGGAATGTAAGGGACGCCATCTTGGATGACATCATTTAAAGGGAAACTTCATTCTTCAACAGCCATCGGAAGAAGAGGATGCTCCGCGCCGGATGTCTTGAAGATAGACACGCTCCACACCTGATGGATGAAGATAGAAGATGCCTGCTTGGATGAAGACTTCTGCTGGCTTCGATGAGGACTTCTGCCAGCTTGGATGAAGACTTCTGCCGCCTGGATGAGGATGGATGTCCGGTTTTCAAAAACTGTAAGTGGATTGTTTGGGGTTAGTGTTAGGTTTTTTTAAGGGTTTATTGGGTGGGTTCTATTTTTAGCTTAGAGTTTTGGGCAATGTAAAAGAGCTAAATGCCCTTTTAAGGGCAATGCCCATCCAAATGCCCTTTTCAGGGCAATGGTTAGCTTAGGTTTATTTAGATTTTATTTGGGGGGTTTGGTTGTGTGGGTGGTGGGTTTTATTTTTACAGGTAAAAGAGCTGATTTCTTTGGGGCAATGCTCCACAAAATGCCCTTTTAAGGGCCATTGGCAGTTTAGTGTAGGCTAGGTTTTTTTATTTTTATTTTGAGGGGGATTTTTTATTTTGATAGGGCTATTAGATTAGGAGAATTATTTTTTTATTTTTGATAATTTCTTTTTTTATTTTGTGTAATTTAGTGGGTTTTTTTTTGTAATTTAGATAAATGTATTTTGTTAATTTAATTTATTTAATTTTATTGTAATGTTAGGTGTTAGTGTAACTCAGGTTAGGTTTTATTTTACAGGTAAATTTGTATTTATTTTACTATTCTACCTAGTTAAAATAAATACAAACTTAGCTGTGAAATAAAAATAAAACCTAAGATAGCTACAATGTAACTGTAGCTAGTTTAGGGTTTATTTTACAGGTAAGTATGTATTTAGTTTTAAATAAGAATTAGTTAGTTATTAATAGTAGGTTTTATTTAGATTTATTTTAAATATATTTAAGTTAGGGGATGTTAGGGTTAGGGTTATGTTAGGGTTAGGTTAAGGGGCTAATAGGTTTATTATAGTGGCGGAGTGGGTGGACAGCAGATTAGGGGTTAATTATATTTAAATAGTGTTTTTGATGCGGGAGGGCGGCGGTTTAGGGGTCAATAATTTTATTATAGTGGTGACGATGTCGGGGAGCGGCGAAATAGGGGTTAATACATTTTTTAAGTGGTGGCGATCTCTGGAGTGGCAAATTAGGGTTTAATCATTTTATTTTAGTTTTTACGATGTGGGAGGGCCTTGGTTTAGGGGTTAATAGGTAGTTTATGGGTGTTAGTGTACTTTGTAACACTTTAGTTATGAGTTTTATGCTACAGCTTTGTAACGTAAAACTCATAACTACTGGGGGCGTGTCCGAACAGCGTACCAGAATGGACGCACTTTCTTGGAGCTCTGCATAGGATCCTCTCTAATCCGCTGATTACAGAGAAATAACAGCAACATCACTTAACCTACTCTTCAAATAATAGCTCCACAGAGGTTGGTGGCTATTTCTGCATGCTGTTTTTATGACTTCAGGGCTACAAATCGGCAATACAAGACCTAAGGCAGCGGCCTACATATAGGTGACGACCCCCCCGGTCCTACCGGGTTACCAGTGCTGGCAGAAGATATCTGCCTTACTGACTTACTCTATCTAAACAGGTCCTCGTCTTTCTACAAATCTAATACCTACTTTCAAGCTAAAGATCTTCACTGACAATTGCAATGGCGAGAATAGTCACAACCACATGGTGCACCGACATGCTGGACAAATCGGATCGCCATTTTGCTAAGATTGAGGCTTTATTCCAATCCCTAATAGATAAAGCGCCAACAGAACAAGAGCTCTTATCATTTATGGACAGTGTCACATTTGCAAAGGAGAAGGAAGGGCACACGCAGCACTACCAGGGAGCAGCGGCAGGCCTCCTTTCACCACCCGATGTGACCAACTGGACTAGTGAGCCGCCATTGCTGACAGCATCAACAATTCCTAACAGCTTATCCAGTCTGGCAAACACTCCTGAGGCATACACTAGCAAATATGGAGTTGATAGTACCCCTCTGGTGACCAGCTCTGATAGGAGGTTGAAACCGCTTTTGGCTGCAGTGGGAGAAGGCATACAGTCCCCTAAGGATGGCGACACAGTTCAACTGCATTTCACTGTGCTAGATTTAAACCGGGACATCGTCATACCTTTAACATCACCCATCGGTTATGCAGTAAAGGATATCCACTCACGGCAGTCACTGTTGTCACAACTTGAAGTTCATACTAGTGCTGTGGCTCATCTACACTCTGCTATTGGGAAATACTTAACTACAGAGGTTACCTCCGCAGGGAAAAAGGAATTTGCCTTGCTGCCCTTACAGCGCCCCTTCTTTATCATCAGCTACATGGCGGTGAGACATTCTAGACTACAGGGACTGGGGTGTGTTTGGAAGATGGGAATAGGATAGTAATTTCAGTCAGGAATGTACTGCTCTAACACATACCAATTTGGAACATACAAGGTATTATGACTTATGCAGTGTGTTAGTACTCTCTTCCCAGGATATGTTTATGTTTCATTATAACCTACTGTTAATACCCCATTATGTCTTAGCGATGTTGATGCAGGCTTTGTACTTCACAGATTCAGAGAGGAATTATTCTAGCATTAGTTGTTTCTTATCTGGGTGTAATTTCTCAAAGAGCCAACTAGATATACATATCCCGTATATGTAGTATGTGGGCAGTTAGGGGGCTAGCGCTCATCATCTACAGTGCGCTAATTGATAAACCTCCCTGCTTTCACACATACCGGGAATTCAGCTGAATTAACTTGCCACTAAGTCTGATTCATTCTTTGGCCACTAGATGGCCCCCTTAACACAGCAAATATCAAAGCATGATACTGCAACGATAGCTACGGTGTGGTATGCAGCATGGGACTTGGACCTTCTCTCCAACAAACCTAACATCTTACTTTTCAGAGATCACTCCTTCTTTTTTATGGGGTAAGGCACACATTTCCTGTAAAGGTTTATACTATTGCTTGGCTGTCCAGCTCTGGTTGTTTTATATATATCTCTTTGTTAACAATGTCATATATTTACTTAAGAAATAACATAGTTTAGCTTTGATATTATAAGTAAGCCTTACTAGAAAAAACACCTAACTTACCATTTCTATACTGTATTAAGGATCCAAAAGAGGTCCCTCCTTGTAAGGTGGCATGAAGAGGACATATGTACATGTTATCATATGTAACACAGGTCTTTATCTGACTGTTGATGTATAGTTTGATATTCATACTTCTACCTGTATAAATTGCATATGTATTATAACTTTTTATGTATATCATATCTACACATTACCCTTAATGTATATCTTGTATATCTTTATTGACTACCAGATTGCCTAGCAAACTCAGCAATGATATTTGTATAGATACACTTTTTTTTTTTTTTTTTCTCTTTCAATGTTTATTTTCTTCTATGTTTCAATCACAACCCCTGTGGACTTTGATATATTTGGTTACATAGGTCCAAAAGTGGCCTTACATATTGACAGAAGGGGAAGGAAAAGATGAAAAAATGAGGACTTTTATTACTTATCTTTGATCTGACATGTACTGAGCATTTAATGTATCTCCTTTTGGTTTTTCAAACGTGTTAATTATGCTTTTTGACCTCAATAAAAATATTTAAAAAAAAAAAAAACTCATAACTACTGACTTTAGATGGCTGTATGAATCTTGTCAGTTTAGGGTGTACTGCTGACTTTTTGGCCTCCCAGGCAAAACTCGTAATACCAGAGCTATGGGAGTCCCATTTAAAAAGGACTTTTCTTAAAGTGCGGTACTGATGTTGCGTGATGGCCAAAAAAGTGTGTGGTATACCTATACCTACAAGACTTGTAATAGCAGCGGTAGGGAAAAAGCAGCGTTATGAAGCATAACGCTGTTTTTTCACTCATAACACCAAACTCGTAATCTAGTTGAGAGTTGGTTCCCATTTATCAATTCCTTGTCCTTGGAACAGATGTTTGGAATACAGTGTGGCCACTTTAATGTAAATAGTCTGTTAAGCATTCTGAATATTTGTGTATGCGTGTATGTGAATTTGTATGTGTGCTTGGATGTGTGTGATGTATGCTTTCTTATGCAGTCTCACATGGTAAAAAGGATTGAATCCCTTTTATCAAGATCCTACCTGGTGTCTAGTGTTGCAGATGATCCCCATTAATATGGTGATCACCTGAAACTTTGAAAATGTGTTCCCTAAATCAAAATAGGGAATGCCCCTATTCCAAGAAAAGAAACATAAATATGAACATCTATAATAAAACATTACCTCTTTAACCTTCTCATTCTGCCAGTAGAGAATGAGCAAGTGGGGAATCAAAACCTGCTCACAGGGGAGTGAAGAACATTTGAAGAAGGCACTATAATTATCTAAATATAACATAATTAAAGGTCTCATTCATGAAAGGAAATACATAAAATTATTTTCAAATTACCTTTTTTTTTCCTTAAGAGAGTTTGCATTTCCTGAGAAAATTAGGACTAACAAAGTTGTTCTCACATTTGTGAATTGTAAAAAGTTAGCTAAAGCTAATTCCTTATGTAAATGTTTACAGAAATTTCACATCAAGCGCGAAGATTGTCTTTTAGCAATGTCAGTATTAAAAACCTTATGTTAAGATTTTCTCAAGAGGCATTAAGAAACATTCAGATTCTCCCTAGGGTTTCTCATACTGCAACCCTCGAGTGTTTTCATGTTCTCAGATGTGCCACTAGCAGAACCTTTACTTGCAATGTACTAATTCTCTCAACAGCTTGCAGAATGAATATAAAAAACCCAACAGCAAATTTAACATGGATGGCTGCTAGACATAGACGTAGCAAAATAATGAGACAAGTCACAACAAACATCCTCTAGCAAAGACAAATTGAAAATTTCATTAAGTAACTAAAACTGAAAACAAATTATAAAGATTATTCAAAAGATTTATGGATTTAAATGATTTAAAAGTCATTTATCAAAATCATCAAAATAATTATTGCACAACTTTCAAAGTATAGTTAATCGTTCCTTTAATACAACCAGTCATAGGTCTCTATTTATCAAGCTGCATATGAAGCTTTGGAATGCCTTGGGGCAGGTTTAGATGAGCGAGCCTGCAACTGATAGTTAAGAATCAGCAGTCATCAGACCGCTGCTTCCTAACTTGTAAGCCACCATTAGCTGGCGGATTAAAATCCCCACCGACCAAGGTGACTGATAGCCCCTGCTCGCCCACACTTCGTCTTACCTGAACAACCTGCTTCTACAATATTAAATGCAGGCAGAAATACAGCTACCCGCTGGCTGAAATATTGAGTGGACAGGTTTGCGGAAGCGAACCTTGTCTGTCTGGCTATTGCTTAATTGAGCCTAAACTAACAAAAGCCAAAAATATCTCTCCAGAAGCTCGATTTTTTTTGTGCTAGCAAGGACAATACTGTATGTGTATCTATCCAAATAAAGTTATATGTGTTACATGTATTTCATGTCACAATTTGTTACATTGCTTGATTTGTGTCATATGTTGTTGAATATTGTAGTAGAGTGTGGAAACAAGTTGTAAATAGTGTATATGTAGGACCCTGCATAGTCATTACTGTGATGAGAGAGAATACAATGGAAGTCCCAGGGAAATTTAGGTTTAATTTTAGTTTCCTTCTTTAGTGAATTTTCTCCATCCACTATCAGGGTGAATGTATGTATAAATCCAGTGAAGGTTTTCCACTGGATCCTTCCCTGATAAATGAAAACAAGGAGGCCAGTGATGGGATTAGCAGAGAGGTGCAGCAGATGAAGAGCAACCCTGTTTTGCAGGGGGGAACACAAAAGTGCCATTCATAGGAGTGGAGAATGAGAACCACCAGGCACAACCACTACTGATCATATGGCTAGATGCCCCCCCTAGAGGTTTGGGCCTGGACTCAACTGAGACCTCTTAGACCCGGGAATGTTACACAATTGACTGTAGAGTTAAAAAATTCTGTTATGTGGGTCTACACACAAAGTTTAGAGTGAATAAAACTTGCTTTTCATTGAGTACCACATTGCCTCTGTTGCCCTTATTCCGAAATATGGGAAACATCCAATAGTCAGCTACATAGCTCTCAATGTAAACCACCATTATTGAATCCCACATGACATTTTGGATATCACACGTCACAAACAGCTTGCTGTTATGAGGTTTAATGAAACCAGGACACTTTCTAATTAAATATAGCAATGAATAAATAGCTGCTGGTTCTCTGTAGACTAATAGATATTATGGCTATATATGATTTTGTAAGACTGATAATAAGTCATATTTTGTGTAAGGCAGCATGAGCTTTGTTTATTGTATGAGAATGAATTTTACATCATGCAGAAACGTGTTTTATATGTGAAAATTACCTTGAAAAATAAATAAAGAATAAGGTAGTAATGTATCTGAAATACACTTTCTAAATCACATAATTTCCCTTGATCATACTACACTACTAAAGTAAGTTTTATGTCAGTTATTATCTCAGTGACAGTTGTAGCATTCTTAAATGCTTATATACTGTTTATGTATAAAACAAAATTATTGTCTGAAGTCTTAAGTTAGAATGGCTTTTAAACTAAATCTGCAGATACTACACTCAGACATGGTCAGATAACTATAAAAACAAAATGGCATTGTTTTGTATTTTATAGGTTTTATGAAGCAATCCAAATGATAGCATTTTATTTTTATGTCATATATGACACTTGTTATTCTTTTCTTTAATAAGAAGCAATGGAGCAGTAAAGACAGAGGTAAAATGGATGGCTATAGTGTCAGCAAAATGGCTTCTCTATGTTAAATGCAAAGCACCCTATAAAAATGAGAAACTGTTTATTCAATGTGTCTGTAAAGTACAGAGCATTCTATTAATTATAAAGAAAGCAGAGTAATAGTTTTAACATAAAATAATGAAATGACACATTACAAGGAGAAATTAACTTTGGCTGGAGAATTTGTAAAATCATCTATCAAGTTGACAACAGATAATCCCTTACTGAAACACAGACTCTCACATTTATGTTTCCAGCATTCAGAAGCAGGTAAATTAGAATGCACTGCTGTAAAGAGTAGTTAAAATAATGTATTCACATTTTAAATTAACATAAACTTGTACTTCAGTAAATGAAATAAACTTCAGCATGTACAAAAAAAAAATAGTTATTGAGAAATTTGTGTATACTTTCCTAACCATCTGCTTTTACATCTAACCTTGAGTTCAGAAACGATTACTGTTGGCTAACTTCAAAAAGTTATTGAGTTATTGTGAAGTGGTTATTGAGAAATTTGTGTTTACTTTCCTAACCATCTGTTTTTACATCTAACCTTGAGTTCAAAAAACAATTACTGTTGGCTGAGTTCAAAAAGGCAACCCCAGCATACTATTTTGTCCCATAATATTTTGTAGACAGAGCTCATGATGGAATTTTTTGAAAAACATAACTTTTTCCTCTGTGTTCATTGTGCATGCCAAATATAAAACATCCATGAACAAAAACGATAGTGCTTAGTTTGGAAACATACTGAACTGACAATTATTATGTTTTATATATTTAACATTTCAACAAAAATAATAAAAGCAAAAAGGTAAAAGTTTCATTTAAATTAATCAACAACATATCATGATCACGTTTTATTGTATCAGTAACCATCATGATTTTACTTCAATTAATTTACTTTATACTTACCAATTTAAAAAAATAATTAAACCAGTTTTACATTTTAATAATATTTGTTTAGGATTAAAATATTTTAACTATTTTATTTCGGTAACCTCAATAGCTTTTTTAATGGCCTGATAAACAAGTTTTTTCTCAGATAATAGAGTTAGAAAGTTTACGCTTTCCACCCAGACATGCAAGAAATAATGAAATATGCTGAAATAATTCCTTATTCAGCCCACTCACCAAAGCTGGAAGGCCTATTTTACATAGCAAAGAATATGAAATTTAATTTGTAATTTTTGCAAAGTAACATAAAAATATACAAAGAGTGAGGTGAATAAAACTTGCATTCTTTGAGTAATATATTGCATTGTTTTAGTTTTGCCTTGTCATCCAGAAATTTATTAAATGCCCTAAGCAACCTACAGCACTTCAGAGCTTTCAATGGAACTGTAAACTTTTATGAATTCCTCAAGGGACTTTGAAGACTTGACAGATTGAAGAGAAACAGTGTGTGTATTTTTTTTATATTTGTCTATGAAAAAAAAACCCCAACAACAATACTTAATATCTAGCCCAGTGCTTTCCAAACTGTGTGTCGGGACACACTAGTGTGTCGGCAGCAGTGTGTAGGTGTGTCCCTGCTTCAGCACAATTTTTTTTAAATTTAAATATTTTTTTTTAAATAGTTTTTTGGTTTCTGACTTTCCACCTGCCTGCTACGCATATCACCTGGTTGACACGTGATTGATACCTAGTGGGTCACAGATCATCTTAACCAATTGGCACAGCTCAGTGGGAACTGAAACTATTACCATTGGCGGATTTGGCGGCACATTGGCTCCTGACTGCACGCGTAGTCTCCTCAATCGGCTTGTGACTGCAAGTGTAGCCAGTGAGTGGGACAGCAGTGTGTTTGTAGTGCGGGCAGTAGTCAGTCGGACTCACAGAGGGTGGCAGCTTAAACGCTGAGCTGAAGTCAGAAGTCAGTGGGATTTTTTTGCAGCTAGCTCCCAGTACTGCATTGCTGCTCCTGCTCTTGATATATAGATAGGAAGTGGAAGCTTAAAAACGCTTGATGATAAAATGCGAGTGTCTTTATCTAATATTCCACCAAATATTCCGAAACTGTGTTCATCCCATCAACCTTATACATCCGTTAAAATAGTAAGTAGCTATTGGTGTTATTAATTCTTGCCCATACATACTGTTACTTGTAAATACATTTAGTTATTATAATTTATGTATGTACCCGTATCTCTTAAAACAAGTTAGTTTAACCTCCTTTTTGCTAGTACAACTGAATTACTGTGTCGCGAAATGATGTAGGTCTACAAAGTGTGTCACCAACATGAAAAGTTTGGAAAGCTCTGATCTAGCCATTGTGGCCATTGATAAACACATTAGATACATAATGTGCCACTCTGATGTGGATGGCATTATCAGGCTAAACTAATCTATGACTCTCTATCATTTTCTCTCAAATGCAAATCAACATTTATGACAAAAAAGATTGCATATCATGGTTGCCAAAACACATTGACACCCACATTTACATCTCCTTTGTGTTTTTTTTTTCATTTAGAAATCATAAATACCAGTTTATCTTGTAACTGTAGAACAATTTGGATTTCTCTCCTTACCACCAGATCTTGCTGACCAATACACTGAGAGTTCTTAAAGGGACACTGAACCCAATTTTTTTCTTTTGTGATTCAGATAGAGCATTCAATTTTAAGCAACGTTCTAATTTACTATTATTATCAAATTTTCTTCATTATCTTGGTATCTTTATTTGAAAAGCAAGAATGTAAGTTTAGATGGCAGCCCATTTTTGGTGAACAACCTGGGTTGTTCTTGCTGATTGGTGCACACATTCACCAACCATTAAACAAGTGCTGGCCAGAGGTCTGAACCAAAAATTGTCTGTCTCCTTAGCTTAGATGCCTTCTTTTTCAAACAAAGATAGCAAGAGAACAAAGAATATGAGTCAATTTTAAAGTGGCTTAAAACTACATGCTCTATCTGATTCACGAAAAAAAAAAAAATGTTGTACATGTCCAGTATGGTTCTGCTGACTTCATCAATGATAAGGGCAGAATATACTGTAAATTTCTGAGCTGTGCACAAATTTACCATGCATAGGTAACTCAACCCCTCCTCTCCCAGACATTAATATGAATACCATACCTTAATAATAATAATAATAATAATACATAAATTCAATTATATTGTAATATGTAGATTTTATTGTGTAGATTGTTAATGGAAACAATATAAACACCCTACACCACTTCACATTTTACTGAAACCAATGTATATTGTTTGTTTTATTTTATGGCTACAGTGTCTTTAGGTGATGCACAATACTGCAATAGACTAGAAATATAATTATGTAATTAAATAGAGCAGCATACTATAAGACATTTTTTTTAAGCATCTACTACTTTTAAATATATCAGGTTTATATCTAAGCTTAGTGTTAGTGGATATTTGAAATAAAGTTATTGTTAACCTGATTTAATGGCATGGAAGTAAAAACTCTCTGTTAAACATTCCTCATAGAAAAAAGTTGCTGAGGCCTCAGATTTAAAAAAAAAGTCTAAATGAATATCTAAAAATACAATATCATCAATAGTGCAAAGACAATGATTATGCTCGAAAAACTCTGTTTTGTCTTTAGTTAAACTTTTTTTTTAATGAGAACTTGAGGATGACCTATCAACAATTGTCCTGAAAATTTCCAAAGAAAACCTATGATGTGATGATAACATTTTCATGAACATGTGGTTGTAAATAAATAAATAATCAACAATAATCAACAAATACAATACAGCGATACAAATACTAATAAGAAAACTAAATCAATCAACTTAATGGTAGACTCCAAATGTAAAATGTTATTGGCTTTACAGCTTGCTAGCTTTGACAGTTCAATCATATTTAAATATTGAAAATTTGAATCAATATTTGGTTTATGCACAGAGAAAAATAGTACTCACTTATTTCATGATTGCACTAATTACACTGATATACTATTTGCTTTCTGAGTTATGAGTTGTGATTTGTTTATAAACATTTATAGCAGTCAGTCTCAATCTGTGACTGCCATAAATGCATCTAGGGTCATGCAAACAACGAGCAGAGGCAAAGCACTGCATAAAATATTTTAAATCACACTAAATTAAAAAATATATTCATCAAACTGCCTAGTCTCTTATGACTTATAAGCATAAGCACAACAAAAAGGACTATGGACTGACAAATGATCTTTACATTAATATCACAAATACCTTCTCTAAACATTACTTTCAACAAAAAATACAGGCAACTTGTTTCAGTGCAAATCTTCCAAAACTGACATTTATGTCCAAAGACATAGTCCTAGTCTCTACATGAAACTGAAATTTTTATACATTATTTATAAAGCACCAGCTTAATATGAAGCATTATACTAAAGGGTACAATGAATACAAGGCACTTAGGAAAACATAAGTACAATTACTTATAGAGAGCCCTGATTGTAAGCGTTTACAGAGTAGCTCAGTGATTTCTAGCTCCATCGCTCGTGTAACCCAACAGGCATGAATCAAAACATAGCTGTACTTGAGCTCTGCAGTTTTAACAGTGGTTCACTTTGATTATGCAACCTGCGTTCAAGTGTAAATATCTTAAAATGCTGGCCTATTTTGGTTCACTGAGAACTGTATCTGAAAATTACTTATCTATTTGAGTGTATTTAAATTTTGATAAAATCTTCAGAGACTATGAATAAGAATTTTCAGTTTCAAATCATTTCCTCTGTTTGAATGTTTCTATATATTCAAATATGGAACGTAACATTTGTATATTATATTCAGTTTTTCATTTCCAGAGACATATTTTGACTACTATAGGAATCAACATAAAATGTTAATATTTGAATACTACATTACATATCTTAAAGTAACAAACCAATTACCTGAGACGTAGGGGCTGATTTATTATGTAGCGTATCATGTATTATGTAGCGTATCATGTCCGCTGCACATCGATAAATGCCGACAGCATACGCTGTCGGCATTTATCATTGCACCAGCAGTTCTTGTGATGTGCTTGTGTAATGCCGCCCCCTGCAGATTTGTGGCCAATCGGCTGCTAGCAGGGGGTGTCAATCAGCCCGAACGTATAGGTTTCGGCGGAATAATGTCCGCAGCCTCAGAGGCAGCAGACAAGTTATGGAGCAGCAGTCTTTAGACCGCTGCTTCATAACTGCTGTTTCCGGCGAGCCTGAAGTCTCGCACGGAAACAGGGGCATCAAGTTTCATTCAGAGCTTGATAATTCGGCCCCTTAGACTCAAGTTTATGAGAATCAACATCCTAATGTTAGTACTGAATTATATCAATGTTATTTTCTGTATTTAATGCCACATTTAATATTCTCATATTTTTAAGATGGTCTAAAGTAATTTGAATAAGAATGTTAAAATTAAGGTGATTTAATGTTAAAATCTTTATTCAACTCTCACATTCAGTATTAATTTAGACTATGGAGCCAATTTATGAAAGTGTGAGCAGATATGAAACGAAACGCATACACTGTCGGCATTTATCATTGCACAAGCAGTTCTTGTGAACCGCTTGTGACATGCCACCCCCTGCAGATTTGCGGCTGCTAGCAGGGGGTGTCAATCAGCCCAATTGTATAGGATTGGATGGATTGATGTTTGAAGCCTCAGAGCAGGCAGACAAGTTATGGAGCAGTGGTCTTTAGACCGCTGCTTCATAACTGCTGAAGGTAATAATAATAATTTGGCCCCTTACAGTGAAAAATATGGGAATAAGTGTATGCATTTGTTATCAAAATTTGAATGTTCCAATAAATATAGGAGAAGTTTGTATAAGTCTGCAAAACATGCATGTAAGAAATGTGAGAATATTCAACATTAGTTTTGAACAAATAAATATGTCCAAGCTTTTACTCATCTCTAACTATAAATAGTAGAACGTTTCCTCTAAAATGAAAGTACCTTCTTGTTGCTGGTTATCTTCCTTTTACATATCAGTGCTACTCTCGCCTGCATCAAAATGCTTTTACATTTCTTATCCATACATGTCTGAATCACACGCTTAGTATCCTCTAATTTATCCTTAAAGGAAGGTCAATTTTGACGAATTAGTGCCATTTTTTTAATAATCCTATTAAAAACACGGGCACTTTAATTCATCAAAATTGACATTTCAAGCGTTTTCTTCAAAAACTTACCTTTTAATCCTGAAAGCCGCTGCAGTGCTTCCTCCACCTGTCGCAAGCCCTCTTCGCGGGTCTAAAATGACGAATCCTGCTTCATCCAATCACAGCGTTCCTTCAGGCCATGATCCCCCCCGGGGGTAACACCATGATTGGAGGAAGCCTGTAAGCAGAGGCTTCCGATGGCCGGGGGAATCGATGGAGCAGCTTTCAGGATTCAAAGGTACATTTTTGAAGAAAACGCTTGAAATGTCAATTTTGATGAATTAAAGTGCCCTTGATTTTAATAGGATTATTAAAAACTGGGCACTAATTCCTCAAAATTGACCTTTACTTTAATATCCTCACCCAGTCTCCTTAATTCTTTCAAATACACTAAATGCCTCTGCCATCTTGCATACTACATTATCCTCCATTTCGCTTTCATCCTTCTAATCCTAATAAAGAGAAGCTTACATTTACCCATTCCTACCAATCACTAAACAAATTAAAAACCAACTTTCTCTTCTGCATCCATTTATGATTCCTCACAGAATGCTCAAAAATCCATTTATTCTCCAAAAGCTCACATTTAACTTCCACACACTCCTTTCATACTAAACTCTCACCCTAGTACTCACTTCACATACAATGCATACATGATCAGTTAAAAATATCTGACTCTATTTGATATTCAAATTAATGGAAGTAAAACAAAAATCAATATGAGAACACACATTACAGCTTTTACTAAAAAAATTAAAACCCCCACCCAGAGTTTGTAGCTATAAAGGCATCCTTCAGACCAAAAATACTAATTTAATTACATAAACTTTTGCTAGATCTATTCAAAAAGCTCTCTACAACACCTCTCCTATCCCCAACCCTTAAGACATAATTGAAATCCCGAACTAAAAAAGTAAAAACCCTCCCACCAAAAACACACCCAAATAAGGAAAAAATACAATTATTTGCCCTTTATCTATAGGAGCGTACACATTGAACAAATGATAAACAACCCCATGAAAAAGAACCATACCCATAACAATATGTTCCACCCTTAACATTTTATTGTCCCACCCCCTAAACAAAATTCCAGTGCCACCATAATGTTATACAGAATAGGACCATGCAGATCATCCCAGTGACCATACTGCCTCATTAAAAGGAGAGTCTAAATGAAATTCTTGCAAACATTAGATATCAGCATTAATATTAGACAGCACATAAAAAATGTCAACACATCTAGCTTTTTTCCGTATACTGCAAACATTAAGAGAGGCTATACAGATAAATATGATTAATTATTTAAAACAAAAAACACTTTATATACAATATATACTAGTAACAGCGACTTAGGGTGGTCTCCTCCCACTCCTGGCTTTCTTTGGGTTTTTCTGCAACACTTCAGCAGACTTGGGAGCAAAACCAGGTCTCTCTTTTTCATCAGGACATTTAACAGATGTGTCCTGAGGGACTTAAAGGGATACTGAACCCAAATTCTTTCTTTCATGATTCAGATTCAGATAGAGCATGCAATTTTAAGCAACTTTATAATTTACTTCTATTATCAATTTTTCTTCATTCTCTTGCTATTTTAATTTGAAAAAGAAGGCATCTAAGCTAAGGAGCCAGCAAATGTTTGGTTCAGAACCTTGGACAGCACTTGTTTGTTAGTGCTCTCCAATCAGCAAGGACAACCCAGGTTGTTCACCAAAAATGGGCCCGCATTTAAACTTACATTCTTGCTTTTCAAATAAACATACCAAGAGAATGAAGAAAATTTGATAATAGGAGTAAATTAGAAAGTTGCTTAAAATTGCATGCTCTATCTGAATCACAGAAGAAAACATTCAGGTTCAGTGTCCCTTTAAGTCTTAGGAGTAGAATCTTTATTCCCAGACTTATTTTTAGCAACAGGAACATTCTAAAACTCCACAGCTTCAGTGAAGGAGACAAATTGAGATGCATCCAAGAAGGGAGAGAGGAAACATCAGAAACATCCTCAACCTCATATACCTAAAGATGTCTCTAAAGCTGACCACAGTTGTAGGATCAATCCATCACACCTTCACCCTTCCAGATTTCAGGGACTTCATGCTGCTCTGTATATGGGATAATATCCTCCGTAGAAGACAGCTCAGGTTCTATTGTTCTAGGGTGGGGAAAACCCTCCACAGGATCAGTAGATGTTTCTACAGTATCCCCCTTGGGAGCCTCTGCTTCCACATGCTGCTGCCCCTTAGCCTCCAGGTTGAGCATCCAGATCAATCACCTAAGCAAAAGTCTCACCTTCCAGCAGCTGTGGATATTGTCGCTTAAAAAGTCCAATAGTTCCACAGTGGTGACATTTTTTTTCCTACATAAAATTAACTGCAGAATGGCCTTGTTCACCACTATTCTTGCAAGCAACATAATTCTTATATTTCTCCTTTGTATGCCCAAACTCTTGGCACTTTTGGCAATACTGAGGCATAAATGGATAAGGAAGGCAACCACAATTACCATTGATGGAAAATGTTTGGGGAGGATGCTGTCTCACATCTCCTGCCTCATCCAAAAAAAACCCACATAAAACCTCCTTTTTCCAGTAAGTGCACCATAAGCATTTGTAAGTCTCTCAGTAGGACCCACCCAGGAACTGTATCTCAGCAAACTGTTCACTAAGAAGGAGTAATTATCAAATGTATTATACACATGAACCAGCATGGCCACTCTCTTTGGTTTCCCCATACTATGCGTGAAATTAAAACCTTACAAATCAGGATGATTCTTCAAGGACACATCATTCTGATAACATTGTGATGCAAAGTCTTCAGAGGTAAAGGAGACATCAAAAGCACCATACTGGGAAAATGGCTGGATACAAAATATCTTCTTGCGAGGCATGCAAAACATATTCTCAATAATCATCAACTGTACACCTAATAGTCCAAAATCATTTTGTCATTCAGCATCAACAAAAAAGTTCGGTCTTGGCAAATCTTCAACATTGCAACAAAGAAAAGAGTTATGCTCCTTTGAATCAGTTCTCTAGATCAGGTTGTGCTGCTCCTCCAATAGCAGCATGCCACCAACCCACGACAAGAAAGTGACAAGGCGGAGATACAGGTCCTGCAATGTAACACTTCAAAGATTATAATTTGGACCTCGCAGTGAGGTGCATTTATATCCTTCTAGGCACATTGGACATGGAGTCAATGTCTGGTTTCCCCTATCACCTCATAAACTTTTGATTTCATTAACATGGGTGTGTGCTGATGATGATTTTTAGAGTTACTAAGGGGGTTGTGGACAGAAAATAAATTTGGGCACCACTGGTATATACTGCAAAACATCAAGTAAAGTCCAGCATACTTATACATTTCTAGTTCAGACTGCTGGGAGATTGCATTTCCAAAAATAAAAGGAAAAAAAATCATCAAAACCTTCTATTATTGCTGAATACCCAAAAGCAGCAATATCAAAATAATGTTATAATAATCCACTTTATTGGATACACATTGTTAGTACTGGGTTGGACCACTTTTTGCCTTCAGAACTTGCTTAATTCTTCATGGCATAGATTTAACAAGTTGTTGGAAACATTCCTCAGACATTTTGGTCCATATTAATATCATAGCATCACGCAGTTGCTGCAGATTTGTCGGCTACACATCCATGATGCAAATCTCCCGATCACCACAACCCAAAGGTGCTCTATTGGATTGAGATCTGGTGACTGTAGAGGCCACTGGAGTACAGTGAACTCATTGTCATGTTCAAGAAACCAGTTTGAGATGATTTGAGCTTTGTTAAATGGTGCATTATCCTTCTGGAAGTAGCCATCAGAAGATGGGTACACTGTAGTCATAAAGGGGTGGACATGGTCTGCAACAATACTCAGGTAGGCCGTGGCATTTAAACTGTGCTCAATTGGTACTAAGGGGCCCAAAGTGTGCCAAGAAAATATCCCCCACACCATTACACTACCACCACCAGCCTGAACCATTGATACAAGACAGGATGGATCCATGCTTTCTTGTTGTTTATGCCAAATTCTGACCATACCATCAGAATGTCGCAGGTGAAATCAAGACTCATCAGACCAGGCAACGTCTTTCCAATCTTCTATTGTCCAATTTTGGTGAGCCTGTGCAAATTGTAGCCTCAGTTTCCTGTCCTTAGCTGACAGGAGTGGCACCTGGTGTGGTCTTCTGCTGCTGTTGCCCATCTGCTTCAAGGTTCAACGTGTTGTGTATTCAAAGATGGTATTCTGCATACCTTGGTTGTAACAAGTGGTTATTTGAGTTACAGTTTCCTTTCAATCATCTCAAACAAGTCTGCCAATTTTCCTTTGAAAAAGTCCCTAAGCATACTCAGGGTAGGGTGGGTTAGACAAATCTAAAGACAGGACAGGTATCCCCCTAAGGTAAACCTATGTATCCTAATGGAGGCAGTCCCTAATGCCAAAATATACGTTTTATGAAAAGAAAGAGAAGGGTAGAAGCATTTTGGGCACACTTGGACCTGAATTTAGATTAACAGAATACTGTGTGAATACTAAGTGTGAATAAAATATAACTTTTATTATTAAATCATGAATAAAATATAGAGGATGGAATGATCCATCTGACCATAACGGTATTA